>NC_063218.1:57662500-57700000 GCF_020740725.1 Corvus hawaiiensis | reverse complement strand
GATTTTTATGATTCAAAACTTACCTGTTGGTAACTTCAGAGTAATGAATCTTTCTGAATTAAAAATGGTGCTTTCCTGCAGTCAGTAGGGTAGTATGACTGTTGACAGTGCTGCTTTTAGGGCAGTATCCTGGATCTATAACACGGAAATATGGTTGTGGAGGCTGTTTCCTACTTTAGGTCTTCTTATTCTTGTGGCCGTAAGACTACCAGTGGTATTTTTCAGTAAGTTGTTCCCTGTTTTATGTCCATTGTGTAGTTCATTTCAAAAAGCCTAATCATGTTTATCATTCTGTTATGAACACTGATAAATCTGTGACATTCAGTGAGCTTACAGGTGATGATTTAAGGGGTGAATGATCCCAGGTAAGAAGGACCCTACAGGGTCCCAGATAGGCTCAGGTACGGTGATGTTTGTCAGTGAGTACAAGACAGCTATTGTAATAGTAATTACTATATGGTAACTAATAATTGAACACAATCCCCAAAATTTCTTCTGATTTAGGAAAGAGAGTGTTTCTTGAGTGTTTCTTTTAAAGTGTTTTAAAGTGTTTCTTTTAATTTTTAAAGTGTTTAAAGTGTTTCTTTTAATTTGGGAGAATTAGTTCTCCCAAATTCACTGTGTGCTTTGGTTATTGTTAGTTATTGGAGGATACCATTAATTAGTTGAGTTGGATTGGATGACCTGGTTTGCTGGGAAAGACAGACTTATTAGAAAGGTCAGTAATTTATACTACTACAAAAATTCTTTTGTTCAGCCCAGGAATGACCTAGTTTTGCCTTTTCTTTTATATCTCTATGAAACTCAGAGATGCAGAAAGTAGGGCAGGAGATACTGATGAGACATTTGCCCAAATAATGTGGTCAGTTGCTGTTAGGTTATTAACTAAGTTCTTATTCAAGGAACCAGTTATGAAGCTAAAGTAGTGCTGGGGGAGAGAGCCTGTGCACAAGCACAATAATCTGTTAAGAACAGATATTCCTACAAAAGGGGTGACTTACAGTTTGCATTACTTTTCATTTGATATTATTATTGCTGTGCAGATATCTTAAACTGATTGTTTCGTGATGTTGAATGAATTCATTGTAGTCTGGTACTGAGATATGTTTTAGACTGTGGAACTGATAGCAAAGGATGAAAAAAATATTTTTCTGTAGTTATAGCAAACCAAACCACTCCATGTTCTTCCACTGCATGTTTGGAAGTGAAAACCTTTTTGTTTTCTATGTCTCTTGTCAAAAATACAAAGGTTTAGTATGTCAGTGTAGTCTATTCAAATGGAAGGAACCATTTAGATATTTTTTTTTCCTTTAGAGCCTCATCTTTTTCCAGTGCTGTAGCTGTTCCCCCTGGCAAGTTCCAGCTACATTCAAAATACTCAAATAAGATGGTCTGATATGGTTGCCTTGTCTCGTAGGTTTTCACTTATTTATAGGAAGAAATGTTTAAATGGTATTTAGAAGAAATAATGACACAGGGAGTACAAAATATATTTCTTAGTGGTGTTTCTTCCCTTCCTGCAACCTGTTTTCATGCTATGGGTCAGGACTTAACAGCTCTCAAGAGTGTCTGGTTGAACAGTGGCAGGCTTCTAAATCTCAAATCAAGTGCTCTTCAAAGCACCTTACTTCACTTGAGATAAAAACTTGAGGCAGGTTTTTTCTATCTGGCCTATTCATCAAGTATAATCTACTGAATTGTTGACATTTCTAAACACTAAAGGGATTTTAAAGATCTTATTGCTCTAAAGAGACTTACTTGTAGTACAGAATAAAGAAGTGAAATGAAAAAAATACTGACACATGAAAAGTACAAAACTAAATAACTGCTTGAAACAGCTGAAAGCAAATAGCTATAATTTGACATATAGTTTCTTTACAAAACATGTTTTTGATGTAGGAATCTGCTCAAATGTTCAACCCTCCCCCTAACTTTCAGATAATAACAATGTTTGTTTTAATCAAAATTAGTCACAAAAGTCTTGCATTTAATGTGATACCAGTTTCTGTCATTCATATTTAATATATTTGTTTTCATTTACACTGAGACGTACTGTCTGAAACAGAGTTGTTTAAAAAGAAATTGGTGTGACCTGTCTTTTAACCTTTCCCCTTCTTATTCTGTGTTTAAAGTTCCTTTAAAGCATGGGTTTCCCATAGAGTGGGCAGAATGACCACTTGGTCACTAATGCAATTTTTCTCTTCTTCTAATAAGTAATATCAATCACTGAATAAAAAATATGCCACCATGAGTTTTCATACCAAAACAGGTGGAGCTAATATTACAGATATTAAATTACACTTCAGGGATTTCTGAAGTCTAAAGATTATTTGGAAGTAACATTACAAAAGGCTTTGTTATCTGGAGTTTTAAACAATAGCCCTGAGTCACAGGGGATTAGTGCTGAAGATATATTAGAATATGGATTATGTACTGTCTACATCCTTACCTGGGAGTTACAGGAACTGAACATACATCCTGTATCAGTGCCAGTTTCAGGGTGAGAAGACAATGATAGCAGAAATAAATTTTATTTTTCTCTTCTGGCCTGCTTTTTGCCTTAGCATAAGGTGTCTCACAGTGGCATTTGCCACTGCAGAGCTGAAGTTTCTAGCTTATGAAAAGCTACAAAAATAAACTGGTCATCTGTTTAGCAGCCCTGGTTTGTAGATGTGCAGGATTTTGTAAACAAGCAATACATTTATCTATCTGAATGATACTTGCTTTTAAAACAGAGGTTAGTAGCAGTAATTTGCACCTACATAGGCCTTTTTTATTTCTCTCGCACTGTTTTAAAGTGATTGAATGATTTGGGTTTCTCCACACATAACAATCCTGCAAAGCAGACTCAGAAAATACCTGTAGCAAAGAAGAGCTTGTCCATGCATGAAAAGCAAAATAATAAAAAAAAAAGGAAGAGAATCTCCAGAAAATTAGTCTGCTTCAAAAAGCTATTAAATTGTTCCTGTCCCTGAAGCTTTACAAATGTGATAATTGTTGTGTTCTGGTCATGTAATATGTTTCTACACGAAGTTGAGGCACTTCCCTGTTGCCAAAGCCCTCATGTCTGGAGGAGGGATGGGTGGGCTGTGGGATAGGGATAATGAATCTTCCCTGTGGGCAGTGCTTGCTCCAGGTCTGAACACCCAGAAATGCTTCAGAGGTGTGCTGGGCTGTCTAGCACTGGAAATTTTCTGATTCCAACTGACTTTAAAAAGTAAATACAGAGTACAGGGCTTGTTCCTGGTATAAAATGATACCCCCCTGCCCCCCCGCTAACATTTACTTTTTGAGTTGGCAAACCGGTCATTGAAATGCACTTGTCATGGAGACTTGCCAGTGTGAGTTACCTGTCTTGGAGCAGAGCCTTTCTGTGAAGTGTTGCAATCTATCTGGACAATTTTATCAAGAGGCAGAATACATTTTATCAGTTATTTGGTGCAGTTGCACACCCTCAGTAATGGGTTTTAAATGACAGTATTAATGAATTTTCTGAAATCTGACAGGAACTGAAACAGAAGCCTGGTAAATTATAATGAACTTTACCAGATAGTTTTGGATGCAAACTCAAATATTTGTTTAGGTTTTCAATTTGGCTGAAATTTTAGAGGGTGACAGTAACACTGTAATCCTGGAACAGATGCTTCTGCTCTGAATGCTGCTTCTCCCTCCTCCTCACATACACAGCTTTTGTTTGTACACACAGTGCCTTGAACACTTCTCAAGCTTCCCAGTAGAGAGACTCAAGTTGTTGTAGAGCATCGTGGGCATCATCAGCAACTCTGGAACATTTCCAGTGAGCCATCTGTGGTTTGATATGAAATCTGTACTCCGTGGCATGTTGCAATGTCATTCAGAGAAGGAGTAGACACAGTGGAGGCACTGATTCAGTGAGAAGCTTCATAGAGTTGTAGGACTGAAATCCTCCCCTTGACCTTTTAGACTCCAAGTGAAGAATTTGGTTTAAGCTAGTCACTCAGGTTTCCTGAATAATCAGCAGATATGGACAAGCACTTGCAAGGACAATTCATCTCACCCTAAGTATATAATGTAGGTTAGACTGAATGGCTGACTTGTAGACAGCTGCAATTAGGTTGAATGAATCCGTCAGGGAAGAGAATGTGACATTTACATCAGCATCCACCCGACTGTCTGAGAGCCCTGGAATTACTCAGACCTGCATCACAGGGCCCACACTCTTACATAAGCTCAGGGAGGAGAAGTTCAGCAAAAAGAACCGATCCACAGGAGAATTGTCCTTGCTTTGAACATAGATGATAACATCAGACTCATGAACTACTGCTTGAATTTAGAACAGTATTTCCCTTCAGATTTAGACAATATATTGCAATCTCGACCATAGCATGCCTAGATTAATATATCTCTTCCTGGCCTCCATCTTTCCCTTTCTTCACTCCATGTTTTCTTCAGCCCTTTGTCACTTAATTTATTTCCCTATGGCTCTTCTCTTTCACTCGCCTTTCTAAACATTACTTTTTCAGTTAGAAGAAAAAAAACAAAAGCTTTGGCATTAATAGAGTATTTATATACCATGACATTTTTCCTTCTGCCTTGATGTTTTGTCTTTTACTTTTTCCTTTTTTGCCCACTTTGTGTGTTCAGACCATAAACTCTTCAAGACAGAGACAGTCTTTCAATTTGATAAGAGCTGTATCAATATTACTGTAGTGTGTTATATAAGTGTTTACTCCAGTTCTGCTTGTAAGATTACCACGGGCTTCTCTGAATTTTGGATCAGACAAGCAGTTGAACACCTGCAGTCCTTGGGCAGCCTATAACCATTACTGATGGATCCATCCCTCTTTATAAAGCAGGGAGCTTCTTCATTATCCAGAGTCTCCAGCTAGAACATAAAGCGGGTCTGTTCTGTGGGTGTGTGATTAAGGGCACCTCATGGTGCCAAACACTGGTGGCATTCTCAGGTGTCAGAGAAGGCAAATATTCCTGATATTTTTCTCTTTCACTTGAGTCCCTTCACATGGAACAAATCGTCTTTAACACATGTTGGAGTTTTTCTTTGGAATGAGTTCGTTCGGACAAGTGTCTGTGCTTTCCTTTCCTGTCACTGAAAATTAATAACTGGAGCTGCACATACAGAAACCCACCCATCTCTACTCAGTCTGGAACTGGAACTTCTTCAGCCACCCAAAATACCCCAGGGATGCATTTTACACCAACAGGTACAGAATTGAATTATACTGGTACAAACAAATATCTCTGAACAGCAGCCAGTGTTATAAAACTAAACTTTAAATTCAGACTCATGAATCCAGATTTCTGGTCAGAAAACAGAAACAGTACCATGTGGCACATCCAAATAAATCAGCACAGTTCAAGTTGAATTCTCCTGGATATTATCATATCCCTTCTGTAAAGCAGATACACTGGAAAGATGCAGTGTTCTGAAATGTAAAATGGATTTTTGCAAAATCTATCATACAAAGAGTAGGTTAATTAATGGTTCTTAATTTTGCCATGTGTCCTTAAAAATGCTGTTTAAATAATCTGTTTGTACTATTGGAAACCCACAGTAAAACATCACTGTTCTGTAAATGAGGTGAAAGTGAGAATTGCCCTGGTTTTATTTTACTTTCTCTAAGTGATGGAAAATAGGAGTTTTAGAATATTCTCAGTGGTATTATCTGTTCAAATATTCTCAGTAGTATTATCTATCCTTTAGCAGACAGACAGGCATATATAGGTAGAAGTTTATTTATCAGTTATTCTTACTGGAAGCCTTCTCTCAACACCTGGTGTTAGCAATAGTTAACATCATGATGGCTTGAGTTGTGCTTCAACTTAAAAAAAAAAGAAATAGGATGTGCATGTGGTAGATGTGATTATTTTAACAAGAGTTGATAGATCTGTGGTTTCTTATAAGTCAGTCACAGTTACCTGAAATGTAGAAAATTTCAGAATGCTCTTTTTGAAAGTCAAGTCTTTTGTTCTTTATGACCAGTTTAGAAAATGTATCCATTCCTGTGATCTAAAAATGGTGATGTAGTGTCTGTGAATACAGCGGTACAAGAAGAATCTGAGTTCATGTCCATTATACAGAGAAATAGTTACCTACTCTTTTATCTCCTGAGTTTGCTAAAGTACTGAGCAAATTGCAACGTGAACAGGAATATAAGAGATTCATAGCAAATGGTTAAAGAAGAGTTTGTGTAAGACTGAAATGCAGCTATGGGAGAATAGTTTGGCTCCATTCTCTCCACAAGATAAATATTGTCCATTGTGAGACACCATCATTATTTGTGAACCAAATTTCACAACAACCATATGATTTCTGCCTGACACAGGTCTAGGCCAGTTGGAATAACATTTCTGTTCCTTGCTGAGAGAGCTAATAATGTCTTCAGTGGCAAAGGGCTTATTGTTTAGTCATTGAGAAGTGAACTTATATTAACTCAGAAGTTTTAGGCTTTGTGGCAGTAAGAAAATTTTTGTGTGTTTTCATAGCAGTATTTTGCTACATGAGTAGTTACAAAGTTACGTCAATATAAATGATATGTCACTCCAGTAGACTGCATATCATATAAAAGAGAACTAATTTCATCAGAATACACATATCTGGTGCTTCTCAGTTGGAGAGTTTGGCAAGAGAAGAAGCCAAAACTTGTAGTAACCTCTATGTCAAATATTTGAGAAAAGCCTTTCTCTCTAGAAGAAATTTAGTTTCGTACCTGCGCATCTTTGTGCTTATGCTAAGCCCAAAGGTAGAAATTACTACTGGTAGTTAGAAGGTGATAATAAAAAGACATAAAATGGAAAACATAATGCAAGTGGTGGATTGTGGGCACCATAAACAAGGGGAAACAGTAACAGGAGCTCGGCCTTCCTGCTACAGTCTGTTCCCATTCTGTCTTGTGGGGGCTTTATGGAACAGGGAGAGTTCTGCTTCAAAGAGAAGTAAGTAGGATGTAAAGCTCCCCAACTAAGAGTCTGCATCTTTCATTTTCCCAGCATTCCTAAAATTCTTCTCCCCACCCCCCTCTTCCCCCTAAACCAAATCCCTTCGGCTTTGGTGACTTCAGTCTTCATGGAGTTGTAGCAAATGGAAGTAGAAGGGATCTAGAGAGGTCATTAACCCATCTCCCTGCCCCAAGGCAGGGCTGCAGCCATAGTAGACTAACAAGCTTTTTTTTTTTTGGTCAAAGATCCAAATAAATGAATTGTAAAGATTTTTGGGAAGCTTGGGCTCAGTTGTTAAAGCTTCATGTAACTGTTAACAGAGTCACAAGGCTGACTTCAGTGAAATTAACTTTAATATGAATCAAATTAAGAACAAACTGTCACCTCATTTTTAATGAGATTCAGTGACTTTGCATCACTCGTGTTATTATGTATTTTTTGCTATAGTATTACACTTCCAATAGGTATGAAAATATAATAATGATTTTGGAGTTATATACAGAAGTACTTGAGGTTTAGATTTTTGCCAATATACATATATCTGCTTATCACATTGTTGCTAAAAAAATTTGTATTCTTTATTGCTTAAAGCATTTTACAGAAAATGTGATTTTTGTAGCCCTCAATTAATTTTATGAAATTGTGCTGTATCTTGAGTGTCTTCAACCTCAATTGTCTCTGTATAAAAACAGTTCATACAGATACAGATTTCCTCAAATCTGATGAGGAATTTTTGAACTGTTTGGTTTTTATCCTGTGTAGGTGTAATACTGGATTTCACTAGTTGCCTCCACAGTGCAGTGGCAGTAGATTCCTCAGAAGAATGTGTAGCTGATGTCTGTAGCTGTACAGTAATCAGTTCTTTAACGTTATCTCTGGTAGCTAACTCCTTGTTTACCCTGTCACTGGTTACTTAAGTTCAGTCATAGATTTTTACTTTATTTTCAGTTCCTTTCACAGCCAGTTTAAGCATGTGTACTGTTTCTATGCATTTTGTAGCTGAAGTATAAACATCAGGAGAAGTTTTTAGGAAAAATGCTGGTCAGTCCTCTTAATACTGAAGAGAAAAAAGGCTTGGCATTGGAAAATCTGGAGGGTTTATAATAAACCTCTAAAACAATCCCCTTGGTACAGTAAGATACACTGGCAAAAGCACTTGCTAGTATTTTTGTATAGTAGGATTTTAAAAAATAACTTGACCCCAACCAAATGTAGCAGCCCACTGGAAGTTCCTGGAATAGCCATGATGTGGTTCTTTCCATGCCAGTCTTACACAGCAGAGCAGCGTCAGAAAACCATCAGTGTGTATCTGGTCCTCTGTGCTGGGACTGGACTCACTGGTTGCTCTGTGTCCCTTCTGAGCTATCCTTTTACATAATCTCATCTTCCACTTCTACCTTCTTTTCCCCGTTGAGAACAAATGAAGTAATTAGAAGTTTTCTTCAGGCAGAGGGAGGAGCAGGCCCAAAGTATGTAACAAGTTTGTTCTAAAGTGTTTTCATTTCGTAACACATGCCCTAAAGCTGTGTGCTTAGCTGGGTTCAGTGTAATTGTTCCTACCCCGCAAAGCCTTCCTTTGGGACTGCCCAAAACAGAGCACCACAACTCACACCATGCCCCTTCCCCAGCTATGCTGTGTTCCATAATATCCTTCTTCCAGAGCCACTTATTTCTTCAGCCAGAGAATGAAAATCAGAGTCTGATTGTGAAGATCCCGAGTTTAAACCTTCCTGACAGCCTCCATGGGTGAAAATGCTGTGTGATCATGTAATTAAACACACTGTAATAATGCAGAAACACAATTAACTCTGCACAAAGGAAGTTTACTCCAGCATTCCCTAGTTTTTCACTGATAAACTTCACCTTACATTGATACATTTTTAAGAAGTTATCCCAAGGAGGGTGATTATAGGATCCTATTTTCACTTGCATGTTTACTTCTGCCACATTACGACCATTTTCCCTTAAAATGCTGTTGCCCTGCCGGCTTGCTCTTGGCTATAGAAAGTTTTGTGTTTCTGGAATATTTTAGTGAAAATGTTAAACTATTTAAAATAATTTTATGTCTAGCATTTAGGCCAGGGATGCATTCTTGCTGTCCTGTGAAAACCCAACCTGTTGGGCACACTCAGTGCATTCAGCTTGACTCTTCTGCAGGCATTTTCCTGCTTTTTGGACCCGGTGAGCCACTGCCTGTGCCCACACTCTGGGCTGGGGCACCAGGGCAGAGGAGAGGGGCAGGAAGCAGGAATGGGAAGCAGTGCCAGCAGGAGAAAGGAGGACAGATCAATAATGGGTGAGAAGAAGAGGAGCAGAACAAAATAGGGGATGAGGAAGATGAGGAGTTGAGGCAAGGAGGGGTGGCCTGGTGCTGAATTTGAACCTAGGCTTTAGGAACAGGATCAGGGCATGGAAACAGAGGCAAGAGGAATACAGGACTGTCAGGGGCAGGAAGGAAGAGCTTGGAAGCAGAAAGCTGAGACCTGGAGACTGCAGATAACTAGAGAAGAGACATTTTTGTCATGAAAGCCAGTTGTGGGATGGAAGGAAGGCCTGGACAAGGATTGGGATTGCCACTGTGAGCAAAATCATCCTGATTTTTACCAGACTGATCAGAGAAAGAGAGCTTGAAAGGAATGGAAGTCAGACCATCAGAAATAGCAGAGAAGTCTGTCCACCAGAAAACATCTTGTGCTTAACTAGGACTTTAAATGTGAGTGTTTCTCTGTGGTCAACAAATATCTGTGAAAATGTCTGTTTTGTGGTGCTGGTGTTCCAGAAGGATCACAGCCTGTTCATACCATCACTTACTACCTTAGTTCAAGTGATCACAATGTCCCTATTGGTGCCAAAAATAAAGGCCAGTTGCTAAACCTGTGGATGTAGATGCCATGCAATGAATTTCCTGTTTGTTTGTGGCTTAACATTTAGAATATTTTTAAATGGTGTTAAAATATTTATTAGGATTAATATTTTCAGTGCTATATATGGGCACACAGAAAATTTCTCCGCACAGAAAATATAAGGAATGATATTTTGAAATACCTATGCAGGCTTTGTTCACAGGGAGCATGTGCATGTCCAGTGATTCAGATCTTAATGGCAGAATAATACCCAGTTGTTTTCAAAGGACTCTGGTGTGATTTGTTGTTCAGAACATGTCTGATCTAAGGATGAATGTGGCATATGCAGTGAAATGTGATTCCTGGAGAACCAGTAATTTGTTATAATGTGAAAGTTGGGATTGTAGAGGAATGGATTTGTAGAGGAAAAGATTGCAGGAGGAATGGTCTCATAATTAAGACATGGAAGGATATCACGGATATCATGGAAGGTATGATGTGTGTCTCTGCCAATACCACTCTTATTTTGTGCCTCTTGTTTTCTGAGTGCCTGACTTTGGATTCTTGAAAAATACTGAGCACTCAGCTGCAAATGAAGTTAGCATTTGAACATGTGAAATTCTGCAAAATGCTAACCATTCTGGAAAAGCAAACTGCCTCAGTTTCTGTTTCTGAAATTAGTAGATACCATTTCCTATGTGTTTTATGTGCCTCAATTCCCTGTCTCTAAAATGGAGGTAACTTTGCTGCCTCCTCTCACAAGAATATTAGGAAAATAACACAGTTGGTATTTGTGAAGCATTCAAGTGCTATATGGCTGACATGTGCTATTGAAAAGCCATTCTGTCTTCAGAACAAGGTTTGAATAGTGTACAATAAATATGTCAGAAAAGTTCAGAGTAAACAGTGACAAGAAAATAAAATACTGAATAGCCAGTCACTAAATGACTAGCCAGTCACCAAATGAGCAGTGTGCATCCTCTTCACTGAAGAAGATGGGGGAACAAGAGTACATGCCTGTATCACGAAATTCTGTATCATAACAAGTACATCTGTAAAAGCCGAATTCACTTCCAGCATCCAATCTGAGGATCTTTAATTTTTTACTTTTCCTATTTAAGGCTTTGCAGATTTATAAACATTCTTTTGTCTGTTTTCTGTTTAGAATATATATATTAGCAAATGAACACAGCATTGACCAAATGACTGTGTAAATGTAAAAGGTTTTTTTCTTTTCTGACCACACTTTTAAGTCCAGGGTGGTGTGGCAGGGTTTTTTGCAGTTGTTCCCCGTCTATGATATTTAGTCAGTCCCTGCTTAAGATGAGTTTGCTGAGCCTTGGTTCTGTTAGCTCTTCATCACCTTGCTCAGAATCCATTTGGCAGACTTGGCAAAGGGTCAGTAATTGCAGGAGGACGGCAGTGCTACGACATGTTCCCCAGAGGAAGCTGCCTCTCCTGCTCCCGGTGAGGGCACAGAGATGCTAACAGAGAGTGGGAGAAGGTTGGATTCCTTCACTTAATCTCTCCACCTCCCACATCCCTCTTACCCTGCACCCTGCCAGCAGAGTACTGTACACTTTTTAAGAATGAAAATGGGATTGATAGATCTGCAAAGTGCTCCCCTGTACTTCTTCTGCTCCTTTGCTTTTCAGTGGTTACAGCCCCTCCCATACAATCCAAGTTGTACATTGGCTCTCCCCAGCAAACGTTTTGCTCAGCAGCCAAAGGAGATAGGCTCGTGCCCTGTTTGTGCTGTGTTGAGGCAGAAATGAGGTGTCACGGGCTACAGGCCACAGCCACAGCCAGGCTTAACCTTCTTTGGAGTAAGGGGACAACTGTGAGTGAAGGATTCTCTATCACAGCACTGGTTTAATACAGTGAAATGTCAGAGCTGCAGAGTTACTGTGTGGTATTTACAGGGAGTGGGGGTTGATATGTGAGCTGTGCTTCACAGGCAAAATGCTGTCAATAAATACACGTCTTTCTCCTATTCCAGCACTGGGGTATGGCATCTCACCCTGGACACAGGCTTTCCTACTCCTCATGCATTGCTTTATGCATTTCCTTCCCTTGGAGAAAGCAACAACACAGTTCTTCTCCCAGTGCTGCCCACAGCCAAGAGTAGCCAGTGGTGGGAAGCCCTTGGGAGCATCTCTCAAGTTATGCCAAATTGCACAGTCTCAAAACCAGCAAGGAATTCAACAGTCAGCTCACTGTAAATTCAAAGATTTCGTATGCTTTTTAATTGAATTCTTATGATACAAAATTTCCAAAAGCATTGAGTAAAAGGAAGCTGTATTTATATGTGATAAAAGCAAATATGTAGCAAAGGCTGAGAATAAGGATAGTCCACACAGCCTCATAATACAGTTTTGCAGCCACTACTGTTCTTCTGTTCCCTTCAGAGGCATGTGCAGTTTAAAAGAACCACCCAGTTTAGCCTTTGACTAATAAATCTTTCAAGAAATATGCTCCTTCCATGATACCAGTTTCATAAATTATTGCACTGTGCCGAAGACACTCAACTGTCTCATCTGACCAGCTTTCAGTGCCTCACTATGTCCAAAAGCAAGCTGGTAATTAAGCAACTAAAGCCTCAGTTTTACATTAATTTTCACCTTACTTTACAAAAGCTAAATGGTAATGTCATGTCTTTTATATATCTCCCGTGTAAAAGACCCTCAGAGGGAGGGTGGACGTATTTTTGTCATGGTTGCAAAATAAGGTTTCTTGTGCAAGGACCACGTGCTTGTGGGCAGCCATGTAACCTGTGTCTCTGTTTCCCCATCTGTAAACTGGATTTAATGTTCCTACAACTCACTGGGGAGGGCAAGCTTTGATTAACATATATGATTGCCTTATACAAATGCAACTACTGTCACTGCTTGGTTTTATTAGCCACTATGAGTAGAATATGAAGAGGAAACATCTAGCAGAATAATGTGCAACCAGGGTGAGCCCTCTCCATCTTTTGACCATCCCATAATTTATTTTCAGACTCTGTCACCATGTGTCCATATTTAAAATAAAACTATACTTACACTGTAGTGCTATAATTTGATGTAGAGGTTGACATGCAGACAAAACACTGGTTTTTAAAGGAAAAATGCCCATATATATAATTAAATACCTTGAGCAAATTTGTATTTTGTTTAGAAAATTTTCATAAGGAAAAAATCTATTCCAATTTACAGAATCCAATGTATTGAAAACATAAAAAACTGTTGCCAGGTCAGCCTAGAAGAGTGTCTGGGAAGTGCTTTATTTGTGCGAGTAAACACGGATCAGTCAGGAAAAATACTGCATTTTGAAATATGCTGTGCAAAATGATTTCTACTGCATTTATTTTTTTTTCCCCTTGTTTTTCTCTCTCTCTCTCTTTCTTCCCTCTCTCTCCCCGTCTCTCTCTCTCCCTCCTGAAAATCTCCTGCCACAGCGGCTGCATTTGCCTCCAGACTTGTCAGACACAGTGAGCCGCGCGAGCAAACAGGATCTGGCAGGATCCGCCAAACTGCTGAGCTCAGGATGTGGTGCGATGGCCATCGGCAAGAAGCACCTGGACTTCTAGTGATTTCTACTTAGCAGTTTCACTCAGATTTATGTGACACTCTAATTATGAGTGTTAATGACTTATATAAATATTTTTCTTAGTGATTTGACCCAGCAGTCTTTAAAAATAAATGTTGTCATATGATGCCTTCCTTTCCTTTTTTTTTTTTTTTTTTTAATGTTCTGGTTTCTTTGTACTAATTTTGGTCTTGTTTGGATTTTGCTTAAAGCTTCAGTTATGTTGGGTCCTGCCATTGTTCTGCTCTAGTAGAAACAGGGAGTATTTTGTTCCTTTCCTTAAAATACAAAAACTGTGATAACCCTTTCATTTCTATTTTTTTTTTACATTAAAAATAAATTTTTCCCAAAAGAATTTTTATATACTTACATGTAATATTTTGTATGAATACTGAGTTGGATGGTTTATTGAAATAAAGGAATGGAACTAAGCAATTCATTGTCATGTGTTATTCAAAAAGCAAACTGCACACTTTTAAAAACATTCATTTCTGTAATTGAAATACCATTCTTAAATTTCAGGAAATCCCTACGTCAGTTTATTAAATAAGTAATAATAAATTTAGAATATATAAGATAGTTGTTATTTAATGTGCCAATAATTGAGAAGGGGGGGGGAGGGCGTAAATCAGAATATATTATAGATAATTACTTTGCCTTATGTCTTACTACATGCATTAAAGTGCACTTGAATGGAATTTCCTAACCAGAGAGGAAAGAATTGATTTCCTTATGTAGTTCAAAACAGTAATCCTAAACAATTGAAGTCAGCACTATGAAATTATGTCAACAGACATAATTCAAGATTGAAATTCAAACCGACAGCTACATTAATGCTGGGAAACCAGAAGAGTGCATTTGAGCTCGGGGAAGGATATCACAGCGAGCTGGTCTAAAGCAGCCAGAATATACAAGTAATTCAGGCTTTTGTACCCTCAGATATGCCATTTGTGAACTTCTAACTGTTCTGTATGTATCCCTGTGTCTCTCTCATCAAACAAAGGAACAGTAAAGCAAAGCTGACCTGGGAATTAAAGCGGTTTGCATTCTTTCTTCTGAGGCTGACTTCCATTTTGAAAGGTAATATCATCTTCTCTGCAGAACTTCCAAGCTACCCAGCTGTAAGATTGCATTACACTTTCAAAATTTAGTCTTTGTAATAGAGTATTACATGGCTGGAGTGAAACTGAGTCTTCAAAGAACATGTTAATAGGATGCAATAATGGTAACATATTTTGATGGGTTTGGAACCAAGACTGGGGAAGTGGTTTGCTTTTTTTTTCCTGCAATCCAGGTTCTACTTTATTTTTTTCTTGACAACGCTGTGTAAAACAAAGACATAGCTTTTAAAACTGTCTAACTAATATGATGATTGTCAATCACTTAAAAAACTCCACTGTAGCATAAACACATACTGTATACAGCTTTTATTCTGAATTAGAATAATTGAATCAATGACAGTGATTTGCCAGGATGTCAAATCTATCCATCATATCCTGTCACTACCAGTTTATTTTTTGTGATCAAAATCAAAAAGACTACTATTTTGTCATCAGCTATTTCATTAGTAGTAACAATCAGGTTTTCTCTTCCATATTTTTTAGATATGCCTGTTATATTTTTTTATTTCTAAAGACACAAATCCTTTTTAAATCTTTTCAAAATAAAGTTTCAGAACTGAACTGTCAGATTAGTGAAGGAAAAAGACATCTACTTTCCTATGCCAACATATTTAAAATACTATCATTGATGTCTCAAACATTTTTTTTCTTTTTGTATTATGTGTAACACTGAATGGAAGTTCTCATTAGATACATAATTGTGCCTTTTGAAAGCGTGAAATAATTTAAGTACTTAGGATAAAGTGATTTCTAACAAAGGTGAGGTTTTACATAGCACGTCTTTTTAATGTAAATAACACAAAACACGGTATTTCTTTGTGGAATATAAAGTCACAAGGCATATAAATTGCTGCCAACATATTTAAATAGGTCATTGGCTTAGCATACAGGGGAGAAAATATCATGAAAGTCACAGCCCCATTTCTAGTTATTACCGGAAAATTGTTAGTGAGCAGCATGTGTATCCCACGTGTGTATCTGTCTTATGTGTGCCCTGTGCATCTGTAAGGCATCCATTTCAAAAACTTCAGGAGGGTCAGATTAAAGCTGACAAGTATTTTGAGTAATAAAAGGAACTCCTCCTGCAAATCTGCATTCGTTTGGGTTTTTTTCTGAGTCACTAAATGTGCTTTGTAAAGTAAGTGTTAGAGAATGCAGATGCACGGTGGTGTTTACCTAAGGCAAAGACATGGAGCAAAATTTGTCTTTTCTTCCAAAATCTCCTATCAGTTACAACATGTGACAGTGACTTGACTAATCCAGCAGGCTGATAGGTGAGACAGAGCTTTGTATTGCTACCTGATAGCGTGTGGAGAGAGGGTAGAGTGTAGGTATGGGGTAGATAGAGTGTAGATACAGTGTGGATAAAGTATCGATTTCATTTGTGGCACCACCAGCAGTTTTGACTTGGGAAGCCAGAGAAATGTTTACCTGGTGATTTTCTGTGCCTGTTACCCATAACCACTCTGTGCCTGTCAAGCTCCGGTGTCCAAAACATCCTTCTTCAGTTCTGTCTTCCCTTGACTTGAAGACAAATATTTAACTAAGGGGAGCAGCTCAGGTGATTGAAGAATGGGCACAGCCTCTTCTGACAGGCTGTGGCAATGTGCTACCAGCTCCTTTTGGCATCTCCAGAGGCCCCTTGCTGGCTTGGATGGAAAGTCTGTGCCATCCTCACTTGTGCTCAGAGGGCTCCTCTCTGCAGAGATTGCAGAATGAGAGGGTTTTGTTTACTTCATTTTTTTTAAGCAGAACTTCCTACTTTTTAGCTGGCTACAAACTGAAACCACCAAACTCAGCAGGGAAACAATAAATTCATCCCAGTGAAGATGTTCCCAATTCAGCACAAGAACCTGATCTTTACAGAATTGTGACACACAGTCAAGAAAGCAGTAATGAAATTTAAAACGTTGTGCCTTTAATATGTCAAATAAGAATTCTTTATATAATTTCTGTTGTGTTGAGGTTTTCAAAATATAAGTATTTGGAACATGAGAAGAATATTTTCATAGATAAGTCTTTCTCTCTTTTTGTAAAGACATTTCAAAAGCAATTTCCAGGGTACAGCTGAATTCAATTTTCTGTAACAGTAGCTACAAGCATCTGAAAATTGGCATTCAGCTACTCCAGATTTGATACTTGTGGTAGTACACAACTGGTTTAATATTTGAATTTAATATTAAGCAGTGATACTGTTCCAAACACAGCTTTTGGGAAAGTGCAAAAGCCTAACTTACAAAAATCTTCTACCCAGCCAGTATTGGAAGGTGAACTGCTAATCAAGTTTTTCCTGAAACCACAAGGTTGTAACATATCCAATTAAAAATGTGGGTGTACTACAAGTACTGAACTCAAACACACACACTCACATGTATTAAACAAGTATTTCTCCAGGATCATATATTAGAAATTTAGTTAAAGTGTTCTTCTTTTGCCTGCACTGGAGAAACATCATAACTACAGAGCACAACAGAAATAGGAAAGAAGATGCTTTTATGCCTTTAAGAGATGGTGGAAGCAAGTCCTATCTCCCATGCCACCTCTTTATTTTTTATTTTCTCTTGTGAGCTACGTGAGTGCAAGACCTGCCTATATTTCTTTTTTTTAATCACACTAAGCACATGGTGGTGCTTGTTCAATAATAAATGTACCTGTGTAGAAAAAAAGAATTAAAGTGAATCCTCTTCATCTTAGGGAAAAAAGACATCTCAAATGGCAGGGGGGGAGGAGGAGGGAAGGAAACAAAAATTCCACTAGCCTTTTTTTTTCAGGTTCTAGTTATTATAAGTAAATGTTAGGCTCTTTTTCTTTTCCCAAAAAAATGAGAAAAAGACCCCTGTATTTCAGCATCTGAGTGCACAGATCTTCCAGGATTGTTGGGCATCAAGCATCCTGGAGCATCTGCTGAAAACTTGGCTGCTTATTTAGACTCTGCCTTTAAACAATTTTGAAAGTTACCAGGCACATCAAGCTAATTTACAGACCTCCTGTTCATATCAAAACGAAGACATCTTTTATGTTTTCAACATTTTATTGCATGAGGATTTTCTGGACCTGCAGAACTTAATCTGAAAAGTCTTCCAGAGAAGTCAGTGATAGTTTAGCCCAGGAGAAACCTGCTGTGGTAAGGCCCAGAGGATCTTTTACAATTTAGCAGATCTAGAGAATTTTTAACTGCATATTCCTCTGTATATTAAAAAAAAGTATTTTAATGTCTTCTGGCACTGAAGATGAATGTAAAATCCATAATATAGCAAGAATGTTTTTTAAGAAAAGTCTTTATGCTGGCAGAGTTTGAGTCTGAATGTTCATGCCCTCAGAATGTTCTCAGCACTTTCAGTGTCAGAGGAGTTCTCTTAAAAGTCTTGAAGTGGGTGAATTTTGGTGCACTTTCAGATACTTCTTTTGAAGGCAAGTTGAAGCAGATGCACTAAAGAAAGCTCTTGCTGAAATTCCACCAGGCTGGACTTAGAGAAGAACAGAAAGGATGAATGGATTGGATTTAGATATGAAATCAAGCAGTTTTCAGTGCCTATATTTTGAGATAGTTTATTGTGTGGAGAAAGAGCTGTAAACTTGTTTAAAATATATTGCTTGAATGAAACTTTTCAGCAGTTCTTAGAATGCATTTATTTAATGCAAAGTATGTCAGAGCTTCTGCTCATAGGCCAGGACTGTTTGTGCAGGGCCTGGAACTTGCATGGCTACGAAACAAGTTTGGCTTCCTGACCTGTTTTAAATCAGTAGGACAGGGATCGTTCTAGCAGGACTTGAAACCAGTTGTAGCTCCACTGTCTCCAGCTCGCAATCACAGCTGGAAACTGCAGCTGCAGCAGTTCTGGAAACTGCAGCTGCAGCAGTTCATTCCTGGCCAGTGAAGTTTTAGTGCATCCATTTCCTTTCTGGGCACATTCAACATCTCTGTGGATCCAGCAGGTGAACTGGTCAGACACAAAGGTATCTCTGCTATCCATCTGTGAAAGTCCTGCCACCAGCATGGCCTTGCACTTGGAAAAGGTGAACTGATTACAGAACCACAGGATGGGTCAGGCTGGAAGGGACCACAAGGAGTCATCTGGTCCAGCACCCCTGCTCAAGCAAGGCCACCCCAGAGCACACGGCGCTGGATTGTGTCCGGATGGTTCTGGAATGTCTCCAGTGAGGGAGACTCCACAGCCTCTCTGGCAGCCTGTTCCAGGGCTTCATCACCCATGCAGGAAGGAGGTTCTTCCTCATGTCCAGGTGGAGTTTCCTGTGCATCAATTTCTGCCCGTTGCCTCGTGTGCTATTGCTTGGCCCCATGGAAAAGAGCCTGCTCCATCCTCTGACCCCTCCCTGCAGACACTGACAGACACTGACAGGGTCCCCTCCCAGCCATCTCTCCTGGAGGCTGAACAGGCCCAGCTCCCTCAGTCCATCCTCATAAGAGATGCTCCAGTCCCTTTATCATCTCTGTTACCCTCCACTGGACCCGCTCCAGGAGCTCCTCACCTCTTTGTCCTGAGGAGCCCAAATCTGGACACAGCACTAACGAATAAAACAACTCAGCCAAGACCAGACGGGGAGTGACAGAGAAAGGAAAGCGTTTGGAAGACTTCTTCAGCATGATGAAATTTCCATTTATGGTGCTTCTCAGCCTATGTCCATGACAGTTCAGCAATTTTGGAAAATTACTTGAGTGAGAAGGATTTTGACAGCACACTCGTGGAGATGGTGGAGTAGTAAGTCCATCTGTGTGGGAGATTGTGTGGGAGTCTTCCCAGGAGTCACCTCAAAACCAGGGGGTTCATCCCAACTCACCAAGGTTCGTGGTTGAGGAGCTTCAAACATTGTTATTGATGCTCTGGCTTCAGACAAGCAAATACAACTTGTCCCAACAAGACAGAGGGAAAGAGGATGGAAGCATAGGCAGAGTGGAGGGAACCACAATTACTTCAGCGGGATTATTTTGCAGTCCTTGACTGTGTATGTCTCATGAAATTTTAAATATATCCTAGCCCAAACAGGTGTAAACCAACAGCAGTTCACGCAGAGCAATTGAATCATAACTCAAAAAATCATCAGAACCAACAAAAACTTAGTTTAAGTAAGAATCTAAGGGTTTGAATATGTACTTTGCAAAGTAACAGTGTTGACTTAAATTCAGAGAAATCAAAGTGGACAACTTGCTTATTTAAAAGCAAAAAAAATTTATAAAATTTAAATGATGGGATTTTTACTTAATCCAGTCTGACAGGGGGAGTTTTAAAAATAAATAAACCCTCCCCTGCAGTATTTGAAACACAAAGCTGCAGCATACAGAGTATGAATCCAACTTTGCCAAGTAAAGTCTAAAGGGTAAAACACAAACAGTTACAGAGAGAAGTATAGATTTTCTTCTCTCGTTATAAATCAACATATTTATTGTAACAAGATGAACATGTTTATCTGCTGTATGCAGTTCCATGTAAATCAGAGTCCTTCTGTTGATCTGTAAGTAATTTCTGTGGAATAACTGTTCATAAACTTCTCAAAATCCATTGGTGTAGGCCTGACCTGAAGGAGGTTATCTGTGAATCTGCAAACTTCTCTGGTGCAGCTGGAAAAGCTTGTATGTCCCAGGAGAGGAAGAGCTGCAATTTGCAGCCCTCACCAATTTTACCTGCCAGAGTGTACGTGAGGTCTGTCAGGTGCCCGGAGGCAATTGCAACCTCTACTGGAGGATTCCATGCAACTTATAGCTCCTGTCAGGACCTGAAGGTAACAAGGATCCTCCTGGGTCACTCACAAAACCTCTGCTCACCATCTGACATACCTGCAATTCAATGTAGGAGGTGAGGCTCCAGCACCAGGGACCTCTACCAGCCCAGCAAAATCAGTATCGTGGTCCTTTGTGGGGGCAAAGCAGCTCCAGCACACAGCCCACCAGCATCAGACACACGTTTTCAAAATCATGATCCTCTCACTGGGGATATAACCAGGAAGGGGAAAGGGAGGAGTAGAGAAGGCCCTGAAATTCTCAGTGTGCTAAAACGTAGTCATCAGAGATTCATAGCAAAACTTGAGGGAAAGCAGGTTTCTTGGAGACTTTTCTCCAAAGGGCCACCTTCCAAAGAAACAACAGGGGTTCTGGCAGCTGGAGGTTTCATGGAAATCTACAGCACATCAGCAGTACGTATTAACAGACTGATCAAATGCTTTCATTGCTTTGAGGTTTCATTTCTGCAGACCCTATGAAAACACCTTCATCTTCCACATGATCGCTTTGGCAAACTATCTTCGGATAGTGAGCTATCCGGGGTAAGCTACCCTAACTGTCTGCTGATACACTGGGGTTTTCTTTCTTTCTTCACAGCTAAGAGAATGCTGGGGGAGGAATTAATTTAAGATATGTTCTAAAGCAAGAACTTGCCAACCTGGCTCCTATCCAAACTGTAATATCTTTACTACTGTGCATCTCATGCCGGTTCCTCCCGCCTCTGCTAGTTTCTCAAAGTAAGGTATGTGAGAGACTAAACAGTATGTGAGAGTTTCTAAACAGTAACGTATGTGAGAGACTACCCTAACACCATTCTCCAGCATTAATCAAAAAGGAGCTATACTCCATGCCTTATTTTCCACCCAAAGAGGAGGAACATGTTTTCTGGCTCCACCACCCTGGGCAGTGCAGGGCTTTAGGGGTTCCTGCACTCTTCAGCCAAACACTCCCATGTGAGAGTCCTTGTCCATGGCAAGACATGGAAATACTCCCTCTCTGAACGAGGCCAAACAGCCATCACAGGCTCCACTCTCGCACCCATAATTCACACACCCATTTCTAATTGGGGAGGAGGGTTGTTTCGGGTGTCTGTAGGTGCCAATCACACTTCTGATTAGAAACAGGGCAGTAGGAGCTCATTAAGAAAGCATCTTGTCAAAGAAGAGCTATTTTAAAAGAAGATCCTACACCATTCCCGGAGCAGAGGAGGTTTATCAGCTGCATATGGCACAATGCTCAACTGCTTAAACTGAGGACAAGAGCAAAGGGAAATGAACTGGGAAAAAAACCATAAAACCATACATTTTCAGTTTTTGCAGTGCTGTTTTTACCATGGAAAAGTAGAACAAATTTAAACTTTAGCATAACTCTACACTGCACATATTACCCAGAGAAAGGGAGAAAATGTATTTTAGTCAGTAATACCAGAAAAATCAATAAAAAAAAAAAAAAAAGCCAGACACCTTTGGCCGTTGAAAGTGAATGAAATAGGGCTTCCAATGGCTGGAAAGCCTGGGGGAGGCAATGTGTTATCAGTCCCAGGTCATTGTCTGCTACTGTAATCTTGCCCCCACAGATAAATCCCATGTTAGGCTGCCTAAAGTGAACCAGCCCATGGGGGCATTTTCCTCACTTTATAAATAAAAAGCCTAGCTAAAAAGAGGGGAAATCCCCTTCCAGTGCTCCAGCCTGGGTGAGAAAGCAGCTCTCCCTGCCTCCTGCAGCAGGGCACATGCTGGCTCGTGCTTACCTTTTAAAAACAATTAAAGCCGGTGTGTGCTCGGTGCGAGGCAGCTCCAACACGCGTGGCACCCATGCATGTCTGCTTCGCCATCAGCATATATGGCTCATCATCTGTCTGCTCTGAACAGTAACTGTTAGGTTAGCAGCCTTTTCACTTGTAAATGTAAATATTGTATCTAGAACACAATATTTGAAACACAAAATACAGTGTTATTAAGACAGCACTCACACATCAATTCTTGTGTGACTATAATTTGTGAAATGCCTTAGGAGGGGCTTATAAATAAAGTATAAGGTGTTATTATGAAATACATTTTAACCAAATGCACAGAAATGTCTCATTCCTATTGAAATCAATAGCAAAACTCCCACTAATTTCAGTGGTAAAAAGAGGAGACCCTTGGAAATTGCTGTGTTACACTGAGCAAATACGCCACAGCAGATTTCAGCCTTCACTAGTAAATACAGCTCTGGAAGAAAAAAGGGGGTGAAAATGGGTATTAGAGGCTGTTCGGAGCACGCTGAAGATTTTCGTTCCCCAATCCTGCTGCTGGTTGCGGTGCCTGGTGAGGCAGCACGTCCCCATGCAGCCACGCACCACCCCCTTGCCCGCTCGCAGCGGTGCTCCCAGGCTGCTTGGGCGCTGCGGCTGCTCCGGGGCCTCGCCTGGCCCCCAGGTAGGAGCCGGGATCCGGCACCGGGGCTGGGGCGTGGGACCCCCGCTCGCTCGGCCCCAGCCCACCCGGGGAGATGCCCCTTGGCTGGGCTGCCCGTGACCCGCAGAGCCCCCGGCGCGCACGGCAGCGGCTCTGCGGGCAGCAGCGCTCGGGGCACCGAGTGCCCCGGCTTCTTCACGATGTGCAGCCAGCCAGAGACTTTTCCCCGCCGACCTCCTTCCATAGGGCGCGATAAGGAGCCAATGAGCCAGAAATGTCTCCTCTCCGCCACGGCCAGCCGGCCTGTCACTGAAATGATCTCGAGGTCCATCCGCGCACACACGGCTTTGTCGCATGGCTGCGAAGGCGCGGGGGCGCAGCCCTCGGCACAGCCTGCCAGAGAAAGGCTTCAGAAGGGCTGGCGACAGCACGATGGAGGCCACCGGCGGCTGGACCACGGGCGGTGGAGCTGCAAGGCCGGGAAAAGCCAGGAAGGGCAGGGAAGAGCTATGGGGAGCTGCCTCTGCCCGCACATCGGCACCTGCAGAAACAGCAACCAGCGCACAAAAGTTGTCGGGGGAGGAGGGGATGGGAAGCTCTTTTCCGTTCCTGTTTGAGCAGAAGTTGGCATTTCGGTAACAAACTACATTAGTAGGTATAAACACGGTAATTAGCTATAGAAGTGCTGGGTTCGTACCTGTAATTAATTGTTCCCGGAATCAATTTAGCTATGTGAGAAGGGACCTGCCTGTTGTGGTGTTTAATGCAATCTATCCCTTTCTTATAAATACATAATGTGCAGGTCTAATAAAAACATATACTAAAAAAATTAAAAACTGATGTTTCTTTGATATTTGTGAATGGATGACTTCCAGATAATTAAAATTACATTATGCTGGGATAACAAATATACTTAAAACTGACCAGTACTAATTAAAAAGAAACCTGAGCTCATTTTTGCTTGCTTTAGGCTCTTCATTTTAATAACTATCATCTCATGCTTTGAGCAAAGCTGCTCTTTTTCTCTAGAGGATTCAGAGTTTACATGCATTTAATCTCATCTGCAGCATTGCAACTACCTCAGCAGCACAGCCCTGCTACCCCAAGTCTCCAGCGAAGTGCTATCTGCAGTGACAAATATGCCAAAAGGAAAACATAATCAGCCTAGATGGTATCTTTGCTTTACAAAGGCTGCTTGTGATGCCTGTGCTTTGACTCAAAACTCCCTGCACATTGGCTTTTTAATCATGAGATCCCTTTTTCAGCACAGCATCGAGAGTAACAACTGCAGCACAATGAGCCAGCTTCATAGATATGGGAATGTTTAGATTTCCCTGCCAGTGACTAAAGGCCTTTAGCTTTCACTAGCCAGTCCCAGCTCGCATTGTTGTTGCCTGTTGATTTGTCTTCTCTCATTATTCCTTGACATGCAGCTCTCCACCCACGCCCACACTAACAACCCTCACACAAAGCGCATTGAGGTATTAACCAGGTTACAAGTTCAATGGAAAATTACACTAAGATTGTGCTGTGTGGCAATATAAAGGGATGGCATTCACTCTCCCAAAGAGCCTGTTAAAAACACAGCTGGGTTGTTTTTTCCCTTTTAAGCATCCTAACAAAAACAATTTTTCGAAGTCAGGGATGTATATCTGCGTGTATGTGTGTCCATCCGTGCTTTAGGTACAATGACAACAGACAGACACAGGCGTGCACTGCGCCTCCACCACTGACTGGCACGGTGCAAACTCCCCTCTGGAAATTCTGCCGGATTCTGGAGTTCATTTAGAGTATCCCCAGAAACCCGAGCTAAATAAACAACCTCCTCCTGCTCTCAGCTGCAATTAGATACGTGAACCTATCTTCTTTTTGTTAGCCCAAATTACGGGCTGGTGGAAGGGCTGAAAGTCTATAAAAACGTTTCTTAAGAACCCCTCCTTACTGAAAACTGAAAATAAAATCAAAATAAAACTTAATGAGATTAACCTAACACAGTAACAAAATTTGCAACACCACACTATAAGGTTAAAAAGAAAATAGTATAATAAAGGAAATACAAAGGCTTTGGCATGGTTTTTACAATCAACAATGGTTAATCTTGATATGTAGTTGTGAACAACTTCAAAACACTTAAGTTTAAAACTCTTGCAAGCACTTTTAATTGATTAGGAATGAATTCTAGATGCACAAAGATGATTGGACTGTGAACAGTAGTACAACTATATCTAAGAACAATTAACTCTTGCCGACCAAAAAGAAACGTATGATGCATGAAAATGTGTATAAAACATCTATAGAATATTCTTGTCAAATATAAATGAAATTAACTTTATTATAGAAATCATTCTGGGAGATTTCTAGGGAAGACAAATACTTACATTTCGACATAAAACAAATTGGATTATATCGAAGACACAATCTACCTTTTATCTATCAAACTCTTTTCTTCATCGAAGCTCTCTCTTAACCCCTGTTTGCACATAGCTTCAGCCGTTAACAACCTTTGGAAATACCAACAGATATTTTTCTTACATAAATCTAGTGCGTATTGTTCCAGGTTTAATTATATGCAATGGAATGATACAAACTTGGAACATCAATCCATAATCTATGAACAGATTGGTAGAAGTATTCGATATATCTTGATAAAACTCTTAAATTCGTGGCAAAGCTTGTTGATCATGGCTTCTTTTTTTTTTTTTCTTTTCTTTTTTTTTAAACAACTTCATGACCAACACAGATCAAACATCCATCCAGTCTACATTGTTCTTTTTTTTTTTTCATTATAACATACAAATGCCCATTTACAAATAATACACCAAAATGAATAAAAGTTTGGATACCAAAATGAAGATTTGTTCCAACTGATATAATGCCTTCAGTGTACAAAGGTCCATGTGAAAGTCTTTTCCATGTGTTACAGCATAGGGCACAGTTGCAGTACAGAAGTACTCTGAGAGCCATTCTTCCTTTATAAAATACTGCTGAACATCCAACTGTTGTCCATATAGTCATTTACGGAATTAACACATGTTTTACTGTAATCTTGGCCAGTATTGAGACATATCAGGTTCACTGCCAGGAACTTGAACTGGAACTGACACTCCAGGGGAAATGAGACCTGAAAATTGAGAGGGAAAATGGATATTTTAGTTTTTCTGTACAATAGCACAATTTTTGCTTTACAGTTTCACAGATTTGAGCTTGTATTCCAGTAAACATTAAATCCCATCATCTATGGGCCTGTGGAATTGGGGGTTGGGGAGTGTATATATTTTTAAAACTATGCACATCTCACTGATTGTTGTTATAAATAAACTGTCATGCGTTGAGATAAACGCCAGAGCCTCGGCTCGTTTGTATCAGTTGAGAATTCAGCCCAAAATACACTGAACAGTTCTATTCTTTTTAAGAGTGTCTGTTTTGTTCCCATTTATGCTGACACTTGCCCTTTCTACCCTGATTTGCCTTTTTTATGCATGGGCTAATATTTCTACAGGTTCCCTGCCTCTTTGATGACTTCAAGTCTTTAGCAATAAATGACGTCTGACACAGACACAATAAAAATGTGCCCAGTCCTGCAAACACTTTCACATAACCTCACCAGTGTGGATATCTCTGCTGAAATTTAATGCTGAAATAAATGCTGATTTAGAACTTAATTATACAGGGAAGATTTTGAGGGATGGAGGGCTCCCTAAAGAGCTTGCCCCTGTCCTGCTATTTCAATACCACCTCTGTTAATCATCTTTCCTCCAGAAATCATCTAGCCCTCCAGAAGCAGCTTAAAAGTCAGAATTCTTGCTCTAGTTTGCAAGGTTATATATTGTCATCTTCTGTCTGGTATGGCAGCAACAGAGAGACCTCCCCCAGTGATGGGGAGAGACTTCTCACAGCGAATACATGTGAAAAGCCTGGTGGCTGGAGTGAGGAAACCACGCCAGCAGGAAGGCTGGAGGAGCACGGAGTCACTCACCTGTGGAAGTGGTGCCAGAGGTGCCCATGGGCTGGCTGTTCATGTGTGTCTGCATGTGAGGAGGGGTGTATGTATCATAGCTCCGTCCATTCACCGATGGACTGGTGGGCAGCATGCAAGAGTAGGAGGAGGTCTGGCTGGGTACCGGGGGCTGTGGGAGCAAAGGACAAAGTATTAAGTGTCACTGGAAGTAAAGACAACATCACTTTCCATGCAGCGTGCAGCAGCAAAAATGAGCTTCAAGTTTCAAATTCAGGGACCCCAATGTAAAGACCTAAATAGGAGCCCAACCAAGCAGCCCCTTCACGGAGGCTTTTGGTCTAAAAACCAACATGGACGGTCGCTGGTGCTTTTCCAGACATCCTTGGCTGGCAGATCCCTACATCTAGATGCTGACGGAGTTGTTACATCCCTAAGCCTGAGTGCTGCCCTCGTTTATACCCATGTAAAAGGAAGATGTCTCATACCATTTGCAGCCAGAGACAGGGTCAGCATCTTACCTCACACTTGGTGCTGTAACTAAAATTACTCCACTGAGGAACACAGGCTGGTCCTGCACCTGCAAGCCTGGGGCACATACACACAGACCATGCGTGGGTTGGGAGGACCAAGGCTCTGAAGAGGAATCCCCAAACCCATACATACATGCGCACTGATCCCCATCAGAGCCGCAGTCGCCCCAACCCCATGCCAGCAACACCTCAGAATAGACATCTCCATTTACCTCAAATCCAGCCCCTAAAACCTGATTTGCCAGAAGGGGCAGCAGCTGGGGGCAGGGGCTGAGGGATGCCACAGCACCAGGGAGGGACCAAGTAGGGTCATTGCCTGCTTCATGCTGCTGGGTGACTGGGGACCAGGGCAGCCTTGACCCCGGGAGGCAGTGAGGGGGCAGGAAGCAGGATGAGTAATTCCCGCTCTGAGCACACGAGACCCGACACGTCTGCACATATTTCCTGTCTGCACATCCCTGGCACACACCATCTCCAGCAATACTGACAGCCTCAGCTCCTGAGCACGCATGCTGGGCTTTGGGAGGACCAGCAACGCTCCGTGCGTCTGCAGGGAGATGCCAATGGCTCGGCCGCCCAGTCTCCCTCTCCTACACTGCGTGGCTGCCCTGCCACAGTGACCACGTAGGCAGCGTTTTCCAGAGCAGCTCACACGTGCTGTGTCCCTGCCCAGGTGCCCAGTGGTGAATCAGGGCCTTCCTGCTTTCCCAAGGGTCCCCTCCTGTATCAGCCTTTTGATCTTTTGTCATCTGCTGCCAGCCCACTGCCGGGAACGGCGCCGCCAGCCTCCAACGTCACGAAACAGCAACCTAGCCAACATCATTTCTTTCCATAGACTTGCAAGACTCTAACTTTATTTGGTTAATTTTGGTTCAGCAATTAGTAACATCGTAATTGCCGCAGCGAAGGAGTCAGGCTCTCTAATCTGCTCGCCTGTCTCTAGCAGTGGTCAATGCTGTGCGCCTCAGACAAAGCTGTAAAACTCCCGTAATTGGCCAGCACCTTCCTAGGCCAACCCCACCATTAAAAAAGGAGGAATTTTGCATCTGAAAGGTCTATAGAAACAGACCCCAAAGGAATAGATTTCTTCCTAACCCAGCTGGTGATCAGCTAATGCTTTCAGGCATGAGGATTGACAGCTCTTGCAATTCTGGCTTAGCTGGCATAACCACTGATGCTAATCACATCCTTCCCTCTCTCAGGTGTTCCTAATGTGCTGCTGCCACATTACCTACACCCAGAAGGTCGGATCCCTCCAGCAGCTTATTCAGGCAGCAATTTCCACAATATGGCATCAGTGAGTTCCAGAGGTTAACCACATTTTTTTCCAAATAGCATTTTTTATCCCAGATTTTTTGCCATGCAAATTTGAGGACTTTTCTCTTTTAAAATCTGGGAAAAATGCTTGTTGAGCACCACATCTTTCAGTGCCCTTTCCCTTCTGATTCTCCCAAATAGGTCAGCTTTCCAGATGCCAAGGAAGCCTTTGGGTGCCTGTTTCCCTGCAGCATGGTTTGGGTCCACAATCCCTCATCATGCAGAGGCAGGGCCCCCACCCACACTCCCGCACACCCCAGGGGCCACCGAGTCCCGAGGGAATGTCGTGCCATGGTGTGGCACTGGACTTACTTGCATAGGCAGGTTGTTGGCCATGGTGAAGCTGGGCATGGGCGGCAGCGCGCTGTACGTGTTCGTGAGCGCCGTGTCCGTCCTGCCCAACATGGAACCTGATGTGAAAGAGGAAACTATAATAGAATAGACAGATAGATGGACACATTAGTTTAACCACAGTCACAACTGGCAATACGGTCTCAGAGTCTCATTTTCCCCAGAGGATGGATGGACGTGAGCGGGTTGATGGCATTACCGGGGGTGGTTGGTTGTGGGATCGGCTGGTAAACGCTTGTGCTGAAACTACTACTGATGGGAATGTGGCTGGGAGTGTTGCTGGCTTGTCTTCGCTGGTTCCTCAGCTTCTCTTCCCTTCTCCACTTGGCCCTTCTGTTGGAAAACCACACCTGGAAATACAGCATTTGAGAGACGTGAGTGACCTTACAAGGACTAGAGGCACGGGGCCTCCCCCACGTAGCTCAAGGCCATGGCTTGCAGTGGAGCAAAGCAGCGGGTGAAAGCAAAGCCAGCTGCTGCTATTTTCCTGAAAGAGGGATATGGGCAAATACTTGATCATAAATATGGGTTGCCCTGTGCTTTGATAAGCCAGGAGTAACAAAATCAGAATAGTAATAGTAAAAACAATAATAGTTATAATTGCAGAGCAAATCACTACCTGTATCCTTGCTTCAGGCAGGTCTATTTTAGCAGCTAGTCTCTCTCTTGCAAACACATCGGGATAGTGGGTCCTCTCAAATTCTGTAGAAGGAAATAGTCTTGCATTAGTTGCGGAGTTAATGCAGCTTACTGTGAAATCAGAGTTGTTCTTGCACTGCCTGTGCTCTAAATGCTCTTAAGAAGCATCACTGCAAAGGCAAAGCTGAGCTTTCTGTCTGTGTGTTAGGATGGAGGACGCCTTGCCTGCTGGGGAGCATTGCTATGGGGATGGGCAGGCTTGGGTGCAATCTGCATCTCTCAAGAAACAGTGAGGGCTTCTGCCTCCACTGAGGGGGTCCCCAAGGCAGCTCTGACCCTGTCACCACGAAGCGAAATGGCACATCGCTAAATAACAGCACAAAACGAGAACAGAGCTCCGCAGCAGGTCAGAGGCGAGGTGCGCCCAGGCCAGTCAGGGAAAAGGGCACCTGATCCCAGCCCCAGGCAGCGGCAGCACTGGGGATGAGGAGCGTGTGTAGGGACAGGCATGGAGGACTCTGCCAGCCCCCTGCCTGCCCTCACCTCCCCGGCAGTGCAGCCTGGCCAGGGATGCAGCCCAGCGGACAGGAGGAGAGTTATCCCCCAGGGCGCAGCCCAGGGTGCCGAATCGGTGTTCCGGTATGATCTGTGCCCTGAATAGTTTGCCTTTGAAAACCATTTTAACTGCTTTTCAGGGCATACTACGGCCACTAATGAATATTTGGAGCTCCGTGAATAAAAGAGCATGGAGGGAGCCACAGAGTTTAAATATATACATATATATATGGCACAGGAATGCTGTGTTTACATTCAGCTGTTAATGTAGTCGGGGCACATTTTGCTTTTCTCTCCTGCTTCAGCCATAGGAAAATGTCACTCACCTTTCTCAAGGGCTTCGATTTGCTCTTGGGTAAAGGATGTCCTATTTCTCTGCAGCTTTCTTTTCAGCTGGAGTCTCATTTGGGCCTCATCTGAATCTTCTCCATTAGAGCTGATGGAGTTAGTGTTTTCCCCTCCTCCCTCCTGTTGCGGACAGCCATCTGTGGAGCCAAGAGTCAGAAAGTGAAATGCAGGTACCTTTGTTTTAAGATCCCTATCAGAGAAATAACGCAATTGGAAACAAGTTCAGCCATGTTTGCTGACACCCTCCCTTAAAAATGTCTCAGGTATCAAAGCAACACAGCGCTGATGACATGGGTAACACAGAAACATTTCAGTTTCCAGCCTTATCGTAAGCATCGGAGATGAGGAATTATGATCACCTGGTCTTAATTTCATTTTGTTTTCCCTCTGGAATAAAACCTGCATAAAAATACTTTCCCCTGAAAGTGATTCTTTCCATGAATCCCTGCTGGAGTGCCATGGCAGTCTCCTCTGTCTGCTGCATTTATTTACCTATTGCTATATTTAAAATAGTGATGTTCAGTATTTCAGATTATCTATAATCAGTAATTCCTATCTAATCAATTAGATGTTGATAGGTTTGCAGAAAATGCTATTAAGAAACCAAACCAAGCTTGTAATCTTTTTAAAAAAATATTTATCCAGTTTTTATTTGAATTCTGCACAGTCAATTTCATTTTAAAGGTTGTGAATTTAGAAGTGCCTGCATTGTTCTGCAGTTTTATTCAACTATTGTATGAGTGTGCATTGCCTTGACACCTATTACTGAGCACAGCTGTAATTATATCATCACCAAGAACAGGCTATAATTGCTGAAAATGGAATTTTATATTTAGATAAAAGGACTGTCCATTCTTTGTAATGTGTTGCACCAGAGAAAAGTAAGATTTCTTTTAAAATTTTAACATGTAATTTTAAAAGAAATAGTAGCGAGTTCACTAACTAGCTAAATACGCTGTTCTGCAGCTGAACGTTTGGCATATCATTTAAGTGGTCCATTTTTAATTAGGGCATTTCCACCACTTTTAATGTAATTTCTGTCATTAAACAGGGGAAAGTTTCATTGTGCTCGGTGCTCGGGCAGAGGCGGCTGCGGCCCGGGGCCGGCTGGTGTTGGGGGGCTCCGCGGGCACCCCCGGCTGCCGGGGCCGGAGGGACGGAGGCTGCTGGCGAAGCAGAGAAGTCGTTGTCCTAAATGAGCTCTCCCTCTCCTTTCAAAGCATATTTTTCGAGGCGTTTTGATGTCGCATAAAGAGGGAGCCGGGGTGAGGGACGCATGGGCTACTTATGCTAATTCCCTTGAAAAGTTACGCCAAAAATAAATAGCGACACTCCCGCGACATCCTTTAAATATTGTGGGAAATCAACTTTAAAGTAATATCATTTATAATCGGCGAACAATGGCCCTGGTCTTCAAAGCTCGGGGGGAATTGTGACAGGATCTGGTGGGACCCTTTCAACCACTTTGAAATGTTTTAAAACCCGAACTTTCTCCTCCATTTAAACACAGGGATTCAGCGGCCGTGGTCACCATATGGGCGGCCGCAGCCCCATTGAGGCGGCCGGCGGCGGGTGAATAGCGGGGGGGCGGGGGGAGCCGCCTTTCAGGGCACACAAAGCCCCGGGCCCGGGGACGGCCGCCGCGGCGGGGCAGCGCCCTGCCAAGCGCGGGTGGCAGCGCCGGGGGCCGCGCCCGCCCGCGGCGGGGGCCGCGCTCACCTCCGCCACCGCCCTCATCCATCACTGTCCGCTCGGGCCGGGCCCGCAGCGCCCGGGTGCCGGGGGGGGGCCGGGGGGAGCCGCCGGGGATGGCCGCGGCCCCCCGCGCCGGGAGGGCTCCGCAGCGCGCCCCGAACCTGCCGGGGAGCGGAGGGAGCCGCGGGACCGCTCCCGAACCGGGAGCCCCCCTTGACCCCCACCCTTTAGCTCCAAACTTCTGAGGCCGTACTTTTTTGCCACCCCGTCTCGGAGTGCTCCCCATCTCCCCAAAATCTTTCAGCCAGCTGAAAGTTTTCCCCAAACTCGCTTATGGTCATTTCCAACCCCAGCCTGGACAATTAAGATATCTTCTTTTTAGACACACACGCCTTTTTTTTTTTTTCCCTTTGGGTTTTGGTTTTGTTTTTTGTTTTTTTTTTTTTTTAAAGCCCCTAAAAGGAGCGATCTCAATAGGGCTGTTCCACCTTCCAGACCTAATCCGTAAGAAAGCAAGTGAATGTCCGTCCCTATTATCCTATAGCCAGACCATCTGACGCTGGGTATAGGATTTGTTTCCTGGAAAAAAAAAAAAAAAAAAAAAAAAAAAAAGAAAGAAAAAAAAAGACGCTGGGAAATAAAATCATTCCTTAGTTTCTTAGTGTCTTAATCAGTGAGGCGGAAAACAAGCAAAAAAAGATAGCAAACCAATTGCAGCACCTCTCAGCTATAGAGCCGGGATCAAAACATTGTAGCATCTGTTGAAAGAGAAAGTGTCTAAATCCTATAGAAGGCTTTAGTCTTATAAGAGAGGGAGGGGAGAAAAAAAGATAAGAAACAGTGTCTCGGTGATCCCTAAAACCACTAAATCACTGGAGAATTTCTCCCGGATAGAGATGTCTCTTTTTGTTCTGTCAGCCCTCATGTATCCATTATTTTATTCACTGCTGCATGGCGTTTATCAGATTGAGACCATATTTGTACCCCTCTGAGACCTAACCTCGCCTTATGCTTTTTGAGTAATGGACTCTTAAAATCCAGTAACATACCCCTGCAAGGGAAAAACATTAGAGGGAGCATGAATATTCCAGAGGAAATCCATTTTATTAATTTTAATTTTGCCATGCGGATGTTTTAAGTGCCGGCCTGCCTCCCCCTCGCCTCTGCTGCCCACGCACACACTCGCCCCCGGCCCGAGCCAGCCCTGCCCCGCACCGCTTCATTTCGGATATTGCGATTTAGGAGAGGGCTCCCGAGGTCCTTCCTCCCGCCGCGCACGCTCCTGCCCGGGGCCCGCGTTCCCCTGCGGAAACTGCGCTCATCCCCACGCCAGGGGAAGGGGCCACCACTGGCCCCCAAAGAGCCACCGGCCCCCCCAGCCCCTGCCTCCGGCACAGGCGGCTCTGCCGCAGCTCGGGTGCTGCCAAGGACCGCCGGCCCCAGGTGTGCCCGCACCGCACCCGCGCAGGGGCTGTGCCTCCGAACACCGCTCTGCGGCGGGGAGCCCTGAATTTCTCCATTTAATGCCTTTCCCAAGAAAAACGTAGAAACCGCAAAAGCACGCCCCGGCGGGAGCGGAGGGCGCCCGGCCGCTGGGAGCCGCACGGGCGCTGGGTGCGCTGCCCTCCGCCAGCACCGCCCGCGCTTCGGCTCCCGGGCGCGGGGCAGCGAGGGAAGGGCGCCGGGGCCTGGGGCCCGCCGAGAGACCCCGGGCCGGGCCAGGGAGCCGCAGGTAGGGGCCAGGCGAGGCCGGCTGGCGGCAGCAGCCGCCCCGCTTCCTGGGGTGGACATCGGGCAAAGCAAAATGTAAAAAGAAAACCCCACAACCAAACAACAAAAAACACCAAAGTGGGGGTGGGGGGAAGCGAGGGCTCCGCTCTATCTTTCTAGTGTCCTTCATAGACTGTTTTCTTCTCTTAAAACTGACATGTCTAATTGGCAAGCGGTGCCATATCGTGTCCAGAGGTCTCCTGTGGAACATTTCTACAGCTGTCTCCTTCAACTAGACGCTTATTCATGTCGCCTTAATGAGAAACAAAACGATCTCTAATGAGCAATTACATAGCGACAGAATTGTTCCCATAACAAATTCTTGCGTGTGACAGAAACATCCTTTGTACCAGATATTCCGCACACTGTTACTGATTTTTTTTCCTTGCGGGGTGAAAACAAAAAGCAGGTTGTTGTATATAGACACCTCTTCTAAAGGAATGACCAGAACCAGGGAGAGCCGAGCCTCAACAGAGCCCGTATTCAAAAAGAAGCCATTAACCATCTTAAGTATGTAACGTAACATCCCATTATCCTTCATATTATCCCCTTGTCATTCCTACAACAAATACCTATTAATCTTCAGGATAAACAGTTTTCTATATTTACAAAGTTGTTTCGGGTCCACTGAGGAGGAATTACAATCAGCCCTACGGAGATAGTTACCGATCGCCCCGGCTTTGGGGAGAGACCCCGACGCGGGAAGGTGGCCCGGGCAGGGAGCGGGAGCCCTAATTACCGGGTGATGGGCGAGGTTAAGGCTCAGCCCCGGATCCCGCCCGGCTGCCGGCACCGCAGCTCGGCGGACGCGGCTTTGGCCGAGCGTATGCTGCTGTGCTCCGCTGCCCACCGCCGGGCCGAGGCCGGGGCTGGACGCTCACCGCGCCGCCGGCCCCTCACCCACCTGCCCGCAGCCGCCCAGGGAGGCGGCGGGACGAACGCCCGCCACTCTCAGCCCGGCGGCCCGGGAGGGGGCAAGATGGACCCGCGTCGGGGCCATCTCCGCCGGACGAGGCCGAACCGAGCCGATCCGGGCCGCCCCGGACTGGGGAGCGGCGACCGGGTTGTCCCTTACCTTGTGTGGGCTGCCCAGGTACCGAGGTGCCGGGATACCAGCCGGGTCGGGTGCCCCAGGTCCCCGTCTGCCCGTTCAGCATCCTTAGCTTGTCGTACATCCCGTCGGCACCCATCTGTTGCTTTTCGCTAGCCAGGTTGCGTAGGACTCTGTTTATCGACGACACCTGGAAGGCAAAGGACAGGAAAGGCAATGGTAGTGCGGTAGCGCGCTCCCCGCCAGCCACCCGCGCAACCCCCGCGTCCCTCTGCGCAGCGGGCGGCTCGACCTGGGCGCAAGTCAAGGCTTCCCTGAGCGCCGGCTGCGCGCTGCGGCCGCCCCGCACCGCCGAGTCCCAGCCGCCCCGACTCGCTCACTGCTGGTGGTGGTGGTGCAAACAAACAAACAAACCACGGGGGAGGGGGGGAAAAAAAGCAAAGGAAAAAAAAAGCCCCAAACCCAACCCTGCAAAACCAGAGTGATGGCTTCGACTGATGCTCGCAGTCCTGAGGCGCCAGGCGCAGGGGTGACCCGCATATTGCTTTTTATTTTTTTCCCTCCTTAAAGGCATTTGTCAGATTCTGTATGAAAAAATGCGTCTGACCCTGCCACATGCAAATGATGTGAACCTGCTATTCTCTCCTCTGATACCAAAACAAAGGAAGCAGAGGCTCGCTACGGCTACCCAGCATTGTACACAGCACACAGGAAGGTTTTTTTCATGAACTTACACTGGGTATATTATCGTTGGTACAGACCCCCTCTGATAGTAATCTGTCTCGAATCTCCCACGCAAAGATGGAGGGGCACTCTCGTTTATACTGCGCTATTTTGCTTACAACTTCTGGAGTCGCTACTCTCGGTTTACTACCTCCGATTGCCCTGGGTCTGATGGAGCCAGTTTCGTAATACCTGCCCAAAATTTTACTCACACATCCATTCGACACCTGGATAGGGAAGTGGACAGAAAATCACATTATTAATAATTTCAAGACAAAAATAAAATTGTTTAAGTATGCATTAAACAATGACAAGCTTACGTTTTGATTGTCCAGCACTTGGACTTTTGCATCTGCATGGGTCTATAACACAAAAATATACCTTAAATGGTATGAGAACTTACTTAGAGAGTCTTTTTTTTCTTAAAAAAAAATTACATTCGTGGCCCTACCCTCTACAAAAGTGGTACTTTAAAAACATTTGGAAGAAAAAAAAATCATCTGGTCAAAATGTAATTCTCTTAGTATCAATGTTAAAATACGCCTTAAATGCGAACAATAGGTAAACCAGACTAGTCTCCATCCTTCTCACTGCTCTTAGCCAAAGGACTTGCGGGGGAAGGGGTGAGTGAGGGGTTTTCAAGACCTACATTTACAAAATACCCCTGAACTGCGCCAAATTGCGTGAGTGTCCATAAGGACAGATTCCAGGCTAGAACAGCGTGGCTTTGAGGGGGGTTCTTTTTTCTCTCTCCTTTTTTTCGCTTTTTTTTTTTTTTTTTTTTTTTGGCGCGGGGGGGGGGGATATTGTTTTGCTTTTTGGAAGAAAAAAAAAAGGTAAAAAAAAAAAAAAAAAAAGCAGTAAGCCACGCCAAATGCATACAGATATCACAAAATCATAAGTAAATACGGGGGGGAAGGAGGGAAGAGAGGAAACTGAAATTATGCCGAGCCGTATAATTCAGTTTATTACAGCAAACTAACTGTAACGACAGCACAGGTTATCACCGGATGGAAATAAGGGGGAACGAAAAGTAAAAATTTAAATATTTTAAAAGGCATATATAAATATATACGCATCGAAAGATCTATTTGCAGCAACAATCAAGCAGATGGATCGTTTTATTAGGCTGGAAGGCGGGTGGTGGTGGTGGTGGGTGGGTGTGGGGGGGTCGCATTAGCGCCCGGGCGCCCGGCGGTGACACAGCGGCGCTGGAGCGGAGCGGACGGAGGACGGGGGACGCCGCCGCCTTCACCTGCAGGATCCGGGAGATGTCGCAGGGCCGGGCGCCGCTGTGAGCGAGTTCCACGATCTTCTGCCGCGTGGAGTCGGGCAGCGGCCTCCCGTTGACGAACACCCCGCCGAGCTGGTTCACGCCGCTGTGACCTGCGGGAAGCACAGCGCCCACCATAGCACCCTCCGCTCCCGCCCGAACCGCGCAGCCCCCGCCGAGCGACCGAGCGCACCGCTCCCCTCCGCCCCGCGCAGCTCCGCCGCTTCACTCCGCTCCGCTCCGCTCCGCCCCGCCCGACCAGGGCCGACCGCTCCCGACCGGGGTCCGGCCCCGGCCCCGCCGCCATCCTCGCCCTTTGCTCCCCGGGAGCCATCGCGGCTCCAAAAATGCGTCCTCGGCTCACTCCCCGTCTGCGTCTGCGAAACCCGCGGTAGCCACAAACCCCGAAATCCAACCCAAAAGCCCAGAATATTCCTGGCTGGATCGCCTTGGGTTTCTCCTTTGCTTTGCCTTTTTCTTTTTTTTTTTTTTTCCCCTCCCCACCAAAAAAAAAAATAAAAAAAAATAAAAAATAAAACCCCAAAGCCCAAGCCCAAGCGAGCGTGCCTGCGTCCGCACAGCCGCAGCTCGCTTCGCCAAAAGCAAAGCGAGAGGCTGCCTCGCCAGTGCCCAACCTGAAGCTCCAGGCTTTGGAGGGTCTCCCTGGAGAAGCTCTGCTCTACG
>NC_063218.1:53917500-53920000 GCF_020740725.1 Corvus hawaiiensis | reverse complement strand
AGGGTTCGGGTTCGGGTTAGGGTGTTCTGGTTAGGGTTCGGGGTTAGATTTGGGGTTAGGGTTAGGGTTAGGGTTAGGGGTTAGGGTTAGGTTTAGGGTTAGGGTTAGGGTTCGGGGTTCGGTGTTAGGGTTAGGGTTAGAGTTAGGGTTTAGGGTTAGGGTTAGGGTTCGGGGTTCGGTGTTAGGGTTAGGGTTATGTTTAAGGTTTAGTGTTCGGGTTTGGGTAGGGTCAGGGTTAGGGTTAGTGTTAGGGGTTAGGGTTAGGGTTAGGGTTAGGGTTCGGGTTAGGGGTTAGGGTTAGGGTTAGGGTTCAGGGTTCGGTGTTAGGGTTTGGGTTCGAGTTAAGTTTAAGGTTTAGCGTTAGGGTTTGGTTTGTGTTAGGGTTAGGGATGGGGTTAGGGTTAGGGTTAGGGGTTAGGGTTCGGGGTTCAGGTTAGGGTTAGGGTTAGGGTTAGGTTTAGGGTCCGGTTTGGGGTGTCCTGGTTAGGGTTAGGGTTAGGGTTCGGGGTTCGGTGTTAGGGTTAGGGTTAGGGGTTAGGGTTAGGGTTAGGGTTAGGGTTAGGGTTAGGGTTGGGGTTCAGGTTAGGGTGTTCTGGTTAGGGTTTGGGTTAGGGTGTTCTGGTTAGGGTTAGGGTTCGGGTTAGGGTTAGGGTTGGCTTTGGTTAGGGTTAGGGTTCGGGTTAAGGTTTGGGTTCGGGGTTCGGGATTCGGTGTTCGGGTTTGGGTTAGGGTTAGGGTTAGGGTCCGGTTTAGGGTGTTCTGGTTAGGGTTAGGGTTAGGGTTAGGGTTAGGTTTGGGTTTGGTTAGGGTTAGGGTTCGGGTTAGGGTTTGGGTTTGGGTCAGGGTTCAGTTTAGGGTTCGGGTGAGGTTTCGGGTTAGGGTTAGAGTTCGGTTTAGGTTTCGGGTTAGTGTTCGGGTTAGCGTTAGGGTTCGGTTTAGGGCTAGGGGTTAGGGTTAGCGTTGGGTTTAGGGTTCGGGTTAGGGTGTTCTGGTTAGGGTTAGGGTTAGGGTTTGTTTTAGGGTTAGGGTTCGGGTTAGGGTTAGGGTTAGGGTTAGGGTTAGTGTTAGGGTTAGGGTTAGGGTTAGGGTTAGGGTTAGGGTTGGGGTTAGGGTTAGGGTCCGGGTTAGGGTGTTCTGGTTAGGGTTAGGGTTAGGGTTAGGGTTAGGATTAGGGTTAGGGTTTGGGTTAGGGTTAGGGTTAGGGGTTAGGGTTAGGGTTAGCGTGTTCTGGTTAGGGTTAGGGTTAGGTTTGGGTTAGGGTTAGGGTTAGGGTTTGGGTTAGGGTTAGGGTTCGGTTAGGGTTAGGGTTAGGCTTAGGGTTGGGTTAGGGTTAGGGTTAGGGGTTAGGGTTAGGGTTAGGGTTAAGGTTAGGGTTAGGGTTAGGGTTAAGGTTGGGGTTAGGGTTAGGTTTAGGGTCCGGTTTGGGTTAGGGTTAGGGTTAGGGTTAGGGGTTCGGGGTTAGGTTTAGGGTTAGGGTTAGGTTTAGGTTTCGGTTTAGGGTGTCCTGTTTAGGGTTAGGGTTAGGGTTCAGGGTTCCGTGTTAGGGTTAGTGTTCGGGTTTGGGGTTAGGGTTAGGGTTAGGGTTAGGGTTAGGGTTAGGGTCCGGTTTAGGGTGTCCTTGTTAGGGTTAGGGTTAGGGTTCGGGGTTCGGTTTTCGGGTTAGGGTTAGGGTTAGGGTTAGGGTTTGGGTTAGGGTTAGGGTTAGGGTTCGGTTTAGGGTTAGGGTTAGGGTTAGGGTTAGTTGTTAGGGTTAAGGTTAGGGTTAGGGTTAGGTTTAGGTTCCGGTTTCAGGGTGTCCTGTTTAGGGTTAGGGTTCGGGGTTCGGTGTTAGGGTTAGGGTTCGGGGTTAGGGTTAGGGTTGGGGTTCGGGTTAGGGTTAGGTTTAGGGTTAGGGTTAGGGTTATGGTTAGGGTTAGGGTTAGGGTTAGGGTTTGGGTTCGGGTTAAGGTTTGGGTTCGGGTCAGGGTTCAGGTTAGGGTTCGGGTTAGGTTTTGGGTTAGGGTTAGGGTTCGGGTTAGGGTTAGGGTTAGGGTTAGGGTTAGGGTTAGGGTTAGGGTTAGGGTTAGGGTTCGGTTTCGGGTCTGGTTTAGGGTGTCCTGGTTAGGGTTAGGGTTAGGGTTCGGGGTTCGGTGTTAGGGTTAGGGTTAGGGTTAGGGTTAGGGTTAGGGTTAGGGTTAGGGTTAGGGTTACGGTTAGGGGTCAGGGTTCGGGGTTCAGGTTAGGGTTAGGGTTAGGCTTAGGGTTAGGCTTAGGTTTAGGGTCCGGTTTTGGGTGTCCTGGTAAGGGTTAGGGTTCGGGTTCGGGGTTCGGTGTTAGGGTTAGGGTTCGGGTTAGGGTTTAGGGTTAGGGTTAGGGTTAGGGTTGGGGTTCGGGTTAGGGTGTTCTGGTTAGGGTTAGGGTTAGGGTTACGGTGTTCTGGTTAGGGTTAGGGTTAGGGTTCGGGGTTCGGTGTTCGGGTTAGGGCTAGGGTTAGGGTTAGGGTTCGGTTTAGGGTTAGGGT
>NC_063218.1:53895000-53897500 GCF_020740725.1 Corvus hawaiiensis | reverse complement strand
TAGGGTTAGGGTTAGGGTTAGGGTTCGGTTTAGGGTCCGGTTTAGGGTGTCCTGGTTAGGGTTAGGGTTAGGGTTCGGGGTTCGGGTTAGGTTTAGTGTTCGGGTTAGGGTTGGGTTAGGGTTAGGGTTACGGTTAGGGTTAGGGTTAGGGTTCGGGGTTAGGGTTAGGGTTAGGGTTAGGGCTAGGGTTGTGTTAGGGTTAGGGTTAGGGTTAGGTTTAGGGTCCGGTTTAGGGTGTCCTGGTTAGGGTTAGGGCTAGGGTTCGGGGTTCCGTGTTAGGGTTAGGGTTAGGGTTAGGGGTTAGGGTTAGGGTTAGGATTAGGTTTAATGTTGGGGTTCGGGTTAGGGTTAGGGTTAGGGTTAGGGTTAGGGTCTGGTTTAGGGTGTCCTGGTTAGGGTTAGGGTTAGGGTTCGGGGTTCGGTGTTAGGGTTAGGGTTAGCGTTAGGGGTTAGGGTTAAGGTTAGGGTTAAGTTTAGGGTTGGGGTTCGGGTTAGGGTGTTCTGGTTAGGGTTAGGGTTAGGGTGTTCTGGTTAGGGTTAGGGTTGGGGTTAGGGTTAGGGTTAGGATTAGGGTTTGGGTTAGGGTTAGGGTTAGGGTTAGGGTTAGGGTTCGGGTTAGGGTGTTCTGGTTAGGGTTAGGGTTCGGGGTTCGGGTTAGGGTTAGGGTTAGGGTTAGGGTTATGGTTAGGGGTTAGGGTTAGGGTTAGGGTTAGGGTTAGGGTTAGCGTGTTCTGGTTAGGGTTAGGGTTAGGGTTGGGTTAGGGTTAGGGTTAGGGTTAGGGTTCTGGTTAGTGTGTTCTGGTTAGGGTTAGGGTTCGAGGTTCGGGGTTCGGGGTCCGGTGTTCGGGTTAGGTTTAGGGTTAGGGTTAGGGTTAGGTTTGGGTTAGGGTTAGGGTTAGGGTTTGGGTTAGGGTTAGGGTTCTGTTTAGGTATTGGGTTAGGGTTCGGGTTCGGGTTAGGGTGTTCTGGTTATGGTTTGGGGTTAGATTTGGGGTTAGGGTTAGGGTTAGGGTTAGGGTTAGGGGTTAGGGTTAGGGTTAGGGTTAGGGTTAGGGTTCGGGGTTCGGTGTTAGGGTTAGGGTTAGAGTTAGGGTTTAGGGTTAGGGTTAGGGTTCGGGGTTCGGTGTTAGGGTTAGGGTTAGGTTTAAGGTTTAGTGTTCGGGTTTGGGTAGGGTCAGGGTTAGGGTTAGTGTTAGGGGTTAGGGTTAGGGTTAGGGTTAGGGTTAGGGTTAGGGTTCGGGTTAGGGGTTAGGGTTAGGGTTAGGGTTCAGGGTTCGGTGTTAGGGTTTGGGTTCGACTTAAGTTTAAGGTTTAGCGTTAGGGTTTGGTTTGGGTTAGGGTTAGGGATGGGGTTAGGGTTAGGGTTAGGGGTTAGGGTTCGGGGTTCAGGTTAGGGTTAGGGTTAGGGTTAGGGTTGGGTTTAGGGTCCGGTTTGGGGTGTCCTGGTTAGGGTTAGGGTTAGGGTTCGGGGTTCGGTGTTAGGGTTGGGGTTAGGGGTTAGGGTTAGGGTTAGGGTTAGGGTTAGGGTTGGGGTTCAGGTTAGGGTGTTCTGGTTAGGGTTAGGGTTAGGGTTAGGGTTAGGGTTAGGGTTAGGGTTAGGGTTAGGGTTAGGGTTAGGGTTAGGATTAGGGCTAGGGTTGGGTTAGGGTTAGGGTTAGGGTTAGGTTTAGGGTCCGGTTTAGGGTGTCCTGGTTAGGGTTAGGGTTAGGGTTCGGGGTTCGGTGTTAGGGTTAGGGTTAGGGGTTAGGGTTAGGGTTAGTGTTAGGGTTGGGGTTCGGGTTAGGGTTAGGGTTAGGGTTAGGGTTAGGGTTGGGTTAGGGTTAGGGTTAGGGTTAGGTTTAGGGTCCGGTTTAGGGTGTCCTGGTTAGGGTTAGGGTTAGGGTTCGGGTCAGGGTTCAGGTTAGGGTTCGGGTTAGGTTTTGGGTTAGGGTTAGGGTTCGTGTTAGGGTTAGGGTTAGGGTTAGGGTTAGGGTTCGGTTTAGGGTCCGGTTTAGGGTGTCCTGGTTAGGGTTAGGGTTAGGGTTCGGGGTTCGGGTTAGGTTTAGTGTTCGGGTTAGGGTTGGGTTAGGGTTAGGGTTACGGTTAGGGTTAGGGTTAGGGTTCGGGGTTAGGGTTAGGGTTAGGGTTAGGGCTAGGGTTGTGTTAGGGTTAGGGTTAGGGTTAGGTTTAGGGTCCGGTTTAGGGTGTCCTGGTTAGGGTTAGGGCTAGGGTTCGGGGTTCCGTGTTAGGGTTAGGGTTAGGGTTAGGGGTTAGGGTTAGGGTTAGGATTAGGTTTAATGTTGGGGTTCGGGTTAGGGTTAGGGTTAGGGTTAGGGTTAGGGTCTGGTTTAGGGTGTCCTGGTTAGGGTTAGGGTTAGGGTTCGGGGTTCGGTGTTAGGGTTAGGGTTAGCGTTAGGGGTTAGGGTTAAGGTTAGGGTTAAGTTTAGGGTTGGGGTTCGGGTTAGGGTGTTCTGGTTAGGGTTAGGGTTAGGGTGTTCTGGTTAGGGTTAGGGTTGGGGTT
>NC_063218.1:53867500-53870000 GCF_020740725.1 Corvus hawaiiensis | reverse complement strand
GGGATCGGGGTTCGGTATTCGGGTTAGGGTTCGGGTTAGGGGTTAGGGTTAGGGTTAGGGTTAGGGTTGGGGTTCGGGTTAGGGTGTTCTGGTTAGGGTTAGGGTTAGGGTTACGGTGTTCTGGTTAGGGTTAGGGTTAGGGTTCGGGGTTCGGTGTTAGGGTTAGGGGTAGGGTTAGGGTTAGGGTTCGGTTTAGGTTTTGGGTTAGGGTTAGAGGTTAGGGTTAGGGTTAGGGTTAGGGTTCGGTTTAGGGTTTGGGTGCGGGTCAGGGTTCAGGTTAGGGTTTGGGTTAGGTTTTGGGTTAGGGTTAGGGTTCGGTTTAGGTTTCGGGTTAGTGTTCGGGTTAGCGTTAGGGTTCGGGTTAGGGTTAGGGGTTAGGGTTAGCAATGGGTTTAGTGTTCGGGTTAGGGTGTTTTGGTTAGGGTTAGGGTTCAGGGTTCGGGGTTCGGGTCCGGTGTTCGGGTTAGGGTTAGGGTTCGGGTTAGGTTTGGGTTAGGGTTAGGGTTTGGGTTTGAGGTTAGGGTTAGGGTTAGGGTTAGGGTTAGGGTTAGGGTTAGGGGTTAGGGTTAGGGTTAGGGTTAGGGTGTTTTGGTTAGGGTTAGGGTTCGGGTTCGGGTTAGGGTTGGGTTTGGTTAGGGTTAGGGTTCGGGTTAGGGTTTGGGTTCGGGTCAGGGTTCAGGTTACGGTTCGGGTTAAGTTTCGGGTTAGTGTTAGGGTTCGGTTTAGGTTTCGGGTTAGTGTTCGGGTTAGCGTTAGGGTTCGGGTTAGGGTTAGGGGTTAGGGTTAGCGTTGGGTTTAGGGTTCGGGTTAGGGTGTTCTGGTTAGGGTTAGGGTTCGGGGTTCGGGGTCCGGTGTTCCGGTTAGGGTTAGGTTTAGGGTTTGGGTTAGGGTTAGGCTTCGGTTTAGGTTTTGGGTTAGGGTTAGGGTTCGGGTTAGGGTTAGGGGTTAGGGTTAGGGTTAGCGTTGGGTCTAGGGTTCAGGTTAGGGTGTTCTGGTTAGGGTTAGGGTTAGGGTTGCGTTAGGGTGTTCTGGTTAGGGTTAGGGTTAGGGTTAGGGTTAGGGGTTAGGGTTAAGGTTAGGGTTAGGGTTAGCGTGTTCTGATTAGGGTTAGGGTTAGGGTTGGGTTAGGGTTAGGGTTAGGGTTAGGGTTCGGGTTAGGGTGTTCTGGTTAGGGTTAGGGTTCGGGGTTCGGGGTTCGGGGTCCGGTGTTCAGGTTAGGGTTAGGGTTAGGGTTAGGGTTAGGGTTGGGTTAGGGTTAGGGTAAGGGTTAGGGTTCGGGTTAGGGTGTTCTGGTTAGGGTTAGGGTTCGGGGTTCGGGGTTCGGGGTCCGGTGTTCAGGTTAGGGTTAGGGTTAGGGTTAGGGTTAGATTTGGGGTAGGGGTTAGGGTTAGGGTTAGGGTTAGGGTTAGGGGTTAGGGGTTAGGGTTAGGGTTAGGGTTAGGGTTGGGGTTCGGGTTAGCGTGTTCTGGTTAGGGTTAGGGTTAGGGTGTTCTGCTTAGGGTTAGGGTTCGGGTTGGGTTTAGGGTTGGGTTTGGTTAGGGTTAGGGTTCGGGTTAGGGTTAGGGTTGGGTTTGGTTAGGGTTTGGGTTCGGGTTAGGGTTTGGGTTCGGGTCAGGGTTCAGGTTAGGGTTTGGGTTAGGTTTCGGGTTAGGGTTAGGGTTCGGTTTAGGTTTCGGGTTAGTGTTCGGGTTAGCGTTAGGGTTCGGGTTAGGGTTAGGGGTTAGGGTTAGCGTTGGATTTAGGGTTCGGGTTAGGGTGTTCTGGTTAGGGTTCGGGGTTCGGGGTTCGGGGTCCGGTGTTCGGGTTATGGTTAGGGTTAGGGTTAGGTTTGGGTTAGGGTTAGGGTTATGGTTTGGGTTAGGGTTAGGGTTCGGTTTAGGCTTTGGGTTAGGGTTAGGGTTCGGGTTAAGGTTAGGGGTTAGGGTTAGGGTTAGCGTTGGGTTTAGGGTTCGGGTTAGGGTGTTCTGGTTAGGGTTAGGGTTAGGGTTAGGGGTTAGGGTTAGGGTTAGCGTGTTCTGGTTAGGGTTAGGGTTAGGGTTAGGGTTAGGGTTAGGGTTAGGGTTAGGGTCCGGGTTAGGGTGTTCTGGTTAGGGTTAGGGGTTAGGGTTAGGGTTAGCGTGTTCTGGTTAGGGTTAGGGTTAGGGTTGGGTTAGGGTTAGGGTTAGGGTTAGGGTTCGTGTTAGCGTGTTCTGGTTAGGGTTAGGGTTCGGAGTTCGGGGTTCGGGGTTAGGGTTAGGGTTAGGGTTAGATTTGGGGTTCAGTTTAGGGTGTCCTGGTTAGGGTTAGGGTTAGGGTTCGGGGTTCGGGTTAGGGTTAGGGTTCGGGTTAGGGTTGGGTTAGGGTTAGGGTTACGGTTAGGGTTAGGGGTTAGGGTTCGGGGTTCAGGTTAGGGTTAGGGTTATGGTAGGGTGTTCTCGTTAGGGTTAGGTTTAGGGTTCGGGGTTCGGTGTTCGGGTTAGGGTTAGGGTTAGGGTTAGGGTTAGGGGTTAGGGGTTAGGCT
>NC_063218.1:52385000-52497500 GCF_020740725.1 Corvus hawaiiensis | reverse complement strand
GTGTACAAAAAAAATGCTTCAGCTAAGTACTTAAGATGACATTTAATTGGTCCTGAGTATCACACTACTCTGTGTAAAAATCTCTGTAGTCTTTAAAAACTTTAATCACTTCCTTTCAGTCAGGGTTAGATTTCTTAGGTGTATAAAAGCTTTAAAGTGGGACCCACCAAGAAATTTATTCCGAACTCCACAGCTGTCCTCTAGTGCTTCTTTTTACCTCTTGATAAGTGAAGGGTTTCTTAGTTGGAAAGAGTTTAAAAACTATCAGGGATGGTTGTTACTGTTGCTTTTTTAGCTCTAATTAAATGAAGGCAGGGGAGCACCAGTAAATAAGCAGCTGAAGGAAATAAGGAATTCTCATTGCTTCTGAGGAAACCTTTTTTAAATGGGCAAGAGGGTTAGCAGGCTCTTTTACTGCTTTCTGCTCCTCCTGCAGAGTTATAGCTCACTAGGCTGAAACTGGAGTACCAGACAGAGAAGTGGAAAGTTATCCAAAATTGCTCGCTTGTTTAAAGTAATATATACATTATTGTTAGTCATTCCATGGCATTGGACCCTGCAGCCACATTTCAGTTAAGTGTTCTTCCACGGGCACGTTCTCTTTCTTGTTGCTTTTTTGGCAGTAGTGTTTCTTTCTAACAGTATTTTAGTGCTTAGATGGCAAGCTATATTTTATCCATATAATGTTTAATTTAATAAGGCAAAATGTGATTATTTGGATTAATTAGAGCATGTAAGAACTCTGCATGTATGCACTTTTGATAGTCAGTTTTAAACGCATGCTTATATCTATTGATTTATAAATATTTGAGGTATATTTATGCAAATTTGATATACTAGCAATGCGAGGCATTATAGATCATTTGCAAGAGTGTTGTAGTGTGAATTCACATTTAGGCAGTGAGCAGCATTCATTAAATGTCCGTGCTTCAGCTGTGTGCTTGCAGGGTGGTATTTTTTCCTGTAAGGCTTAGCTATTAAATCCATTGTAAAATACTGCAGAGTTGTATCTCAGCCTTTTTAAGTGATCACTTGACTCCAGTGACTGTTTGGTATGGAAGCTATAGTCAAAATATGTCTATTTAAAACAGATGTAGTCATTAGGAGGCCCTCCAAACTGTGCTTCTCAGCTTCTTCTGAGTCAAACTTCTAGGTCAAACTATCTCCTAGGCAGGTTCAGAGACAGATGATTATCCCCGTTTCCCCACATGTCAAGTGTAACCACACTGCTGCGTTGACAAGGGGCTAGTGCCATAAAAATAGGACTCATTACTTAGTTATCAGACAGGTTTGTTGCCATTCATGTTCCTCATTCTGTCTCAGTTGTGCTATTTAAATGTGGAGCTAAAAATAAATATTAGTGCTTGCTTATCAATAGGCACAGTAAGGAATTTTACTGCCCCAAATGCTGCCCAGGGTTAGCTTTGGGTGGCTATTTGTTGCACCACATTGCAACAGCCTGGACAGAATGCCACGAGGAAGGTCCTTGGGGCCACTGTGATCGCAGAGAAGCTGAATGCCAGTGCCCAGGGTGAATTTAAGCACGGCGTGATGAGCAGGAGGAGTGGGCTGTAATAATCTTCTGTGAGAAAGAGCAGAGCCTGAGCAGGGCCTTGCCAGTAACAGAAAAAACTGCTTTCCAGACTGCCCCAACCACGACCTCAGGACAGGGATTTCTGACTGACCCTGTGCCATGAAGCATTAAAAACGCAACAAAATGATCCACTGGGCTCTCACTTCTCGACCTCCCTGCGAGCGCAGGAGCTTTCTAGCTCTCACTGAGAGAATGATATCATTTCTGTAGTTATCTTTACAGCTTTCAGACTGAGTTTCTCACCTGCTTAAAGAGAGCTGTGGTAACCACGATCATTTCTTCTGGTTATTTTCTTATTTTAGTCCTTGCACTCCTGTAATTTGCTGATGGGCCAGAATAATGTGAAATTACCCTTCTGATTTCAGTTGTCTTTTCCTAGTTTGTCATTTTGTTCAGATGTCCAACACATGGCCCTTCTTTAGGACTAGGGGAGTTGCTGCCATTGTGTACAGAGGGCAGACAAAAAAGGGACAGTTTTTCATGGGGAATGGACTTGGTGATCTACAAACACAAAATCTCCCAGTCTCTCAGACCCTGTCACAGAAATCATCCCCTTCTCTAAGTGTCTGGCATCACAAGGGAACAATATCAATAGATCTGGGTTTGGATATAGGTCTGGGTAGAGTTGTGTCATCTTCCCAAGCATCCCTCTAGGAAAAGCTCTGCATGATACAAACAGGTGTTGCCACCTGCAAACAGGTGGTACAGGTGTGTTCCTGGTGCTACAGGGCAGGGTCTGAAGGGCATTCTCCATCACCAAGTAAAGCAAACGGTGTGTCTTGAAGCCAAAGCTACCACTGCAGCAGAGTTTCAGTGGTGAGGCAATTTGGGTTGCATCCCTGTACTGACTCTAGAGTTTGTCAGCATCCCCCTGCTCTCTGCACGCTGCCCATATTGCAGTTATTCTGTGCTGCTGTAGTATGGAATGTTATGATCAGCCTCTGGATGCTCCTAAGTTAAGGCAGATCATCTTTTCCTCCTAAGAAACCTCCAGAACCCAGCTGCAGCCATAAAGCTGCTACCAAATGCAAGCTGGCCACAGTTCAGAATTGGGGCCAATATTTTTAACAGTGTGAAATTTTGTTGTAGGCCCTCTGGAAGGATTCTGTATATGAAATGCTGAACTGGAGCAAAATCAAGACTGAAGTCCCCTGTGTGGTAAAACAAGTGAAGAAAAGGTTGGTTATGTCTGAGAAGGGGGATGCATCTCTCATATGTATTGCAGATAGAGTCTGATGACATTGATTTGGAAGAGGTGTATCTTTCTTTACTGTTGGCTTATGTTCACAAATGCATTATAATGTCACGACCTCTTTTGTCTGGGTTGTCACCACTGGAACATACCAACCATACCACTCTCATCAACATAATCACAAAAGAACTTGATATTTTATGTTAGTAATTAAATCATAAGCTCTACCCAATTTGTATGGGCCTGAACTTCTACATGTACTTTCATACTGCCACTGGTGGCTTTTTTGTTTGCATTACAGCAGCCTGAGAGTAAACGAAAGGCAAGATCCAAGATAGGAAGGCAAATTGGTTTTGCAAACATGGCAAAGAAAGTGTGTGAAATCAAATGCCAATATTAATGCAAGACATCTGCTCTCTGTTCCAGTTCTGAGCGAAGTAATCCAGTCCTAATTACACACTGCTGTGTCCTCTACCAGCTAAGGAGAATGGTGCAGCCATTCTTAGTACTGGTATATAAATTTCTTTTTGGATCTGATAGATACATTAGATGCAGGGGAAGCTTTTCATTTTTTGGCTGTCAGTTGCTTTGGGTAGCACAAAGAGAGGGGAGGAGAAACATTGCAGCAGGAAAAGATCAAAATCTTCCAAAAAGGACTCTGCTCCTAGAATAAAAATTTTTCCTAGAGAACTTTCCCTGCAGACCTCAATCAATATTATTCTCATCTGAGTGCACATATTATTCATTAAGAAATATTGGCAAGATGTGCACTGTAGTGTATGCCTTCATTAGAGCCTCCACCTGCCTGCTTTTATCAGAACATCTTCCCTAACTTTCATCTTCGTTGAACTTGTTCCTGTCTTTGGATTCAGAGAGAAATCTTGTAATTTCATAGGGTGGATTTATTTTAAAACAAATAAACTCCAAAATATCCATCTATTTGGTTTGTGTATGTGTTTTCTCATCTAACACATTATTGAATCAAGAAGATTATCACCATTAGATTCAGATTGAACTGGATGTTGATGAATTCATGTGCAAAACACAGCCCAGTGCAACAGACCCTCCCTGACATGGGAATAGCTGGAATTCCTCTGTTGTGTGTTCAGCTGCCATATCATATCCTTTGTGTGCACCTACTGCTCCTGTGCCAGCAGCCATTTTCCTACGGAATCAACAATTTTAGATGATATGTTGTTAGAATGATGTTATGAAGACCTGGCAAACATCATCCATGCCAAGTAGAGGCAGAGGGAGCCACAAAACATAGGGGACACTGGCAGTGTCTTAGAGTATTGTTATCCCAAAGCAACATGAGCCTGACATTGCATTTTACCTTTTCAATTCATGTGTTTCCATCTCCAACTATTCTGTGTCAATTTTGCCTGGTCTCTTTAGTGCGAGGCAGTGAAGAAAGAAACCATCTTATTGAAGAAGGGCACTGGGATTTTTGGAAAATATGGTGTGGTCTAGCTCCATGGCTGGGACCCCTGTGTGCTGCTGCAGTTTAAAGAAGAGCTGATGGTAAGAGATTATGAAAAGGCAGCTCCATGGCTTTGTCTCTGTTCACCCATCTCACATTTGATTTGTCTCTGCTTGACATCAGGCTGGGAGCAAGAAGCTCTGAGCATAACAGAGTATGTGGCAACAAGACCAAGAGCTCCACGTGTCAATCCAGAACCAGACACTGTCTCACTGGGTTCCTCCATGAAACAACTGAGACAGGTGTGTGGATGCCAGATTTGTCTTTCAGGTCTACCTACTGCACCCACCAAGGTAAGGAGTAAAAGGCAGGACTATCTGCAGGAGAACACTGCAGTAGCAATGAACTTTGAAGTAGAAAAGAATATATGGAAAAGTCAGTTATTGCTCCAGATGAAAGTGAAGGACATTATAAAAACACTGCCGCTAGAGTTTACTCATAAGTTTGGGGGTGGTTTTTTTTTGTTGGGGTATGTGTGTTACGGATTCTTTTCCACATACTTTAAAGAAACTCTGCACAGGCACTGCTGTGCGAAGAGATGGCAGAGTCCGTGTGCTGGTTTGCTCAGAAAGGTTGGGCTAAAGGTGCATTCCTGAACTTTTGTTGAACTTCAGTTTGATACGGATTGAAATCTTACATCACTGTTGAGACCTGATGGACCATATGAGTGGAAGAACACACCTCACTTCAGCCTGGGAGAGTTTTGAGAGGTGGGAGGAGAAAGGAAGCTTCTATTGGGAAAGCATCTCCTCTATTTATGCTTTTCCCAGGGAAATCCAGCCTATCCCAGTTCCTAGTCTGGGCCTCCTCTAAGCCTGTTCACTTGGGTCCTTAGACCTGCCCTTCTCCTCCCCTGTATTGGTACCAGGGAGACACTGGCAGATCTGCAGTGTGTCACACCCAGCCTGATCCCCCAGCAGTTTATACCCCTTCACAAAACCTTCCTGATGCCAATTCGTCGTGTAGAAAGAAACTTCATGGAGTTCATTGAAGCTGAGCCGTTTTGGACATGAGAGGTGCAGAATCTGCCCATTAAACTTCTTATGAAACAAGAAACAGACCAAAAATTTAGGTGTTGCTACTTTTAGTTTTGAAAAAAAAAAAAAAAAAATTCTTTTTAACTTTTTGCTATGGAGAGGAGCAGGAAAACTTCTGAATAACTAATTTATCCACTGTAAATTTCTCTAAAAGGTCATTACAGACTGTAAAGCCTAATGGCTTAAAGTTCCAGCCTTATATCACAATGGCAAAGAACTCATTCTCTAGAGATTTTATTTTTGAAGCTTTGCCATTTTCTTCTATCAAAGGAAATGCTGTATTTTTAATACACAATTTTCTTTTTTAAAGAATAGCCTACATTTATGAAAATATTTAACATTCATTTCACACAAAACATAGTAACAGAAATGAGTGATTTATTTTCACAATGCATAGGCAGAGAAGTAGAGCAAGCCAGAGTTTAGAAATAATTGAGGTCTGTAGATCTCAGGTATGTATTTAAGTAGTCTTTTGAACTGCCACCCGTGTTCTGTGTGAACATAACTTTTCAGAGCACTTGTGATTTTCCTCCTTTACAGGGCTGCTGAATTGTGGTATGAGGTCAGGCCCCTGGTCACTCTCTTCTGACACCAGCAAGGTAGGTGCAAATGATTCTGAAATGGGCAAAAATATAGGGATGTCTTATAGCTACTTATTTAGTACAGACCTGTGCAAATTGTCTTGGTCATTTTTGTGAATTCAAGAAATAAAATCCCTGTGTCAAACTGGCAGATAAAAGTCTCATCTGCTGAGAAATCTGACTTTGAAAACCACTGCTAAATTCACCATGTGCAGGGTAGTCTTTGGTACGGCCTGGTGCTGCTTCACTGTGGGATTGTGACTGGCACACGGGACTTAATCACCTTCACTTTTATTTTGAATTTTTTTTAATCCTGTCAGCTGAAAGATAAAATAAAAAACATATTAACCTCCCTGATGAAGCTTTATAATTCCCAACACTGAAACATTAACCAAGTCCTTAATTAAGAGAGACTGAAAGTAGAAGAATGCTTTTATGTCATTAGCTGGTTTTTGCTCCAGTCATCTGCCTCACTCAAGCATAGGATAATATGAAACCTCACGGGTCTGCTAAAGGCTTGACTTAAGTATATTGCGGACTTTGCAATTTAATAAGAATGGAGCGTTGTTCTTAAGAAACTTCATTTTCTCTTGCCTGTGCTCAAGCAAAAAGGAAAAAAGTAAGAGCAGCTAGTGAGCAAGAGCCTCAAGTTAGACCCAGAGGTCTGAGCCCTAGCCCTTGCTGCACAAAGGTGTGTTTATTTCTGCATGCCTCTTCCCTCATGCACCAGGAATAGCAGGAATTAGTATTAGACCAGAAACCTTCCTAGGCAGAGCACAGCTGTTCTCTTTCTTGTGTAGTTTCTGCAGTATTGAGCGTGATGGCTTCTCAGAACTGCCTAGCAAGGGAGCGCGTGAGGCACCATAATTGAACGAACACCAGTGCCCATCAGTGATGAACTGGCACCTCAGCAACGGTGTTGTCTGGTCCTCCTCCAGCAGCGAGCTGTTTTAGTGCTTTGTTCCAGAGAAGGGAGGGCTGGGGAGCTGAGGCTTATTCCCAGACACTGATCCGTGTCAAGTTTTCCCAGTAACTCGTTATGGGGCCGGTTGCCTACACAAGCGCTTTTTAAAGGAGTAATCTAGCTGTTCCTCTCTAGTGTCAAGGTTCTGAAAAAAATAAGTGTGGTAAAATTCTTTGTATGAGACTTTTAATCTACTGGGTGAAGGAGGCTCAAAAATTACTGAAACTTTCTCACTCCTCTGAAATTACTCACTGAGCAGATGTAATGGGAACACACGCAGGACAATGTATCACCACACTAGAAAAAGTAATTTACGTAGAGTGGGGACCTTTACACTGGGGTTGGTCTCTTCACCTTATTAAAGTTGTAAACCTAAAAATTCCCATGACTGTAACTGCAGGATTGCAGCAGACTGTTCAAACTGCAGGATGTATGTTTGGGAATGGAATGTTTTGGTGGTTTTGGCATTATTTTTCTCCCCTTGTGTGATGCTTTCTCAAGCTCCTACACATGTGCAAAACTCTCTCTTGCTTTTTCCCTCCAGGTCTCTTTCATGCCCAGTGACTCCACCTCTCTCAGCTCAAGTGTGAACATCACTTCTGAAGAACGATACCAAAGTCAGTTTCTGTTTCCTCAGTTTCTTCCTGTTCTACCCTTGGCATCCCAACAGTGACCTTGAGCTTCAGTGCATGCAGACAAACTTCTGCCACTCAGGAGGTCTGTGTTTAGATGAAACCACACCACCCCTGTGGCAAGCTCAGAATTAAGGCTTAAGATTTGCATACCAAGATCCTGAAATTCTGGCTTTGCACCCAAAAGTCTCCTTGGCACAGTGAGAAGAGGAGTGGACTCTAGGACCAAAAGCATGCTCAGAAATGAGTTGATGCACGATGCTCTCCAGGGTCAGTATTATTCAAGAGTTGCTGTGTTCTTTCAAAGGAGAAAAAAAAAAAGATTCATGGAGTTAGAAGGACCAAGTTCCTGTGGGTGCAGTATGTGCCACAGGGTGGAAATTAAAAACCAGAGAATTAACAGGGTTTGTAGTGTTACAAAGCTGAAAGCATTTTTATCCTTATATGTGTGTACTCACAGAATAACATACTGCACTAATGAAACGCAGCTTTATGTTCCCAGTCATATTTATTGTTTGTTGCCTTAGCTATGGGTTTGTTTGGTTTATTGTAGGGATGAAGAGGAGGGGCTCGTGGGGCTTTTGACCCGCTTGGCTATAGGTGATGTGTACAAGGTGTGCCTTAAAGAGAGTGGGGAGAGTTGCCAAACAGGCAAGTTTAATAATGGGTATCTTGATAGGGGTGAATGTGAAGATGGGGAACTGAGGTTGTGACAGCTCCCATGAGATGATGTGCAGCACTATCTCCCCTAAAATCTATCAAAAATTGTCCGGCTCCCCTCAAGGAGAACCAGCCTGAAGAAAAGTCCCAAAAAAGGCAACATGGTGGGACCTAAATAAAAGCTAATAGATGAGCTGAGCTAATATTAGTTTCCTGATATATAAAGCCAAACGGATTAATGGATCAGCTCATGCATTGCCTAAGGAAACAAAAAGAAAATCTTCAATACTTCTGTGCACATTGAGGACATGAACAATAAAGGTCTTTAGAAAGTAAAAACCTAATTTGGGGGAATCAATTACTACTTCTTTTTTTCTTACCCTTTTTTTTTTTATTTAAAGGAAGTTCACAGAGAGGTAAAACTTGGGTAACACGCCAGCCAGAAGTCACGCGTCTCAGACACCACAATGATGGTCGATCTCGGTTTGCATCAGTCTTGCCCAGGCTCTTTTTAGCATTCCAGCTTCAGCTAATGGAAATCAAGCCCATTATGGTAAACGTAGGAAGCAAGTACATTAATAGTGGGCACTGACATTAATTCAAATGGTAAACAATTCAGAACTGTTCCCAGTACCTACTAGATTATGTATCATCTTACCTGCTGCTTCAGAGGGCTACTCCTTTCACGGGTTTTTAAAGTACAGAAGATTGTCTGCCACAGAGTTTTCTGCTTTACTAAACTATTTTCAAATTCTGCTTTGCTCTCCATCAGTCCCATATACTTTTTTCTTTTAGGTTTGGGATGCGAGCACTTTCACTCCAGAACTGACACCATTGCAATGCCAATCTGTTCCTTACTTTAAAAACAGAGAGGCAGACGGGGCAAGTTTAGAGAAGGCAAGATGTGGGGGAAAATCTAAAGCGAAGGTAGAAAGAAAAATTGAGCTTATTTATACAGTAACACGTGTGTTAGAGTAATGCCTCCCTTCCTCGGCTATATGCTCCCCCATCTTCTCTCTCACACACGTATATACACACACACTTTAACTGTGCTTTTGTGTTTTGTCAGAATTAATGAGAAAAGTTCCCTTGCCCTAGGGGTAATTAGTGTCCTTGGAGTTAAATAAGCTAATACTTAGACACCTCTGGCACAGGCAATTATGTTTGTGTATTGAATAATTGATTCAAAGAGGGGGGGAAGGGGCTGCTAATCAGATCTGAGCATAATGAATTGATTTAATTAACAGGGGAATCTGAGGGTCCCTGGGAAATGTGTGCATTTATTCAGCAGCAGGAGAGAGTGCAAAGCACATAAATTGAGAGAGAGAGCGAGCGAGCGAGGCAGGCGGCAAGTGCTTTTGCTTCCAGTGATAGGTTCACATCTTTCCTCCCTCCCACCCCCCCCTTCCTTTGAATATAATTTTAGATTTAGAGTGAAATCAAGAGAAAAGCACTTTAGAAGCCTGGAAAGCTCTTGCAGTAGCAACAGCAAAGGGGAGAGAGGTTGCGAGCGATCACACGCGATTACATTAAGACAATTTTTGACAGCGCAGGTTGGGGAAGGACGGAGCAGGGGGAGCAGCCCCCGATATTGGTCCTCCCTTACCTTTATCCTCTCCCCCACCCCTCCCTTCTTCTTTGATCCCTAAACTGGCACTCGAGCTGCAGCGGCGGGGCCGGGGGCGAGGCGGCTGGTGCAGCAGCCCGGCTCCAGCTCTCCGGCGCCCAGCGCGGCCGTAGCCCGCCGCAGCCCCGCTCCAAACTCGCGTCCCGGGGCAGCGCCGGGGCGGCCGCGCCGCTGCCCCCGCCTCGGCAGCGCCCCGGTGCCCGGCCCGGCGCCTCGCCCGCCCCGGAGCCGAGCGCGGCGGCTGGAAGGGGAGCGCCCCAAGGAGCCGGAGCGGCGGCGGCCGCCCTCGGCGCCCGGGACAATGGTGCTGGACAAGGAGGACGGTAGGTGGGATCGGGGCGCGGGGCCCGCCGCTCCCGCCCGGGCGCCCCGGCGGCGGGCGGGGAGGCACGGGCGGAGGGACGGAGGGAGGCAGCGAGGTCGGGGGAGCTGCCCCGCGCCGCGGCACGGCGCTGCTGCCCGGCCTGTCCCGCAGCGCTCCGCTCACAAAGGGGGTCCGGGGACGCCCGGGACGGCGGCCCCGGGGCGCCCGCGGGTCGCTCTCCGCGGTGGCCAGGCCGGGCGGCGCGGCGGGGAGCGCGGCGGGGACGCGGCAGCGGCCGGCCCCGGCCCCGCTGCGTCTGCGGCCGGCGGGGCAGCGTCTGCCACCCGCAGCCCCCGCACCGGGCCGCCATCGGCGCCGGTGGCCTCAGCGTGTGTCCCCGCCGGGCCACCTCCGGTGGCTCCCGAGGCCGCGGGTGCCCGAACGGCGCCCCGCGCTCCCACTGCGGGCAGGGCGGCCCTGCGTGCTTGTGTAAATGGCCACAGAATGTCCCTGTGTCGGGCTGGCGGGGGCTCCAACTCGGAAAAGTGGACGTCAGGCTCAAGGGACAAGTGGGAGATGCTCTCCTTCGCTGTTTTCTTTTTTCCTTTTTTTTTTTTTTTTTTTTTTTTCCCCCTCTACCTCTTTTCCCTCCCTTTCCCCTATTCTTTTGGTCTGGAGTTTCTGCCTCAGAACGGGGGGAGTCCGCCTGCCGCGACACCGCCGAGTGGGACGGGGCACGAAGAGCAATCCCGGGCTGGCTTGTGCGAGCGGCCGTGTGGGAGGGGGCCGAAGCGCTGACAACCACAAGGTTAAATGCTCACTGCCCCAGAGAGGTGCGTGGGGAGGGAGCTCGCTGCACGCTCGTCACATGCCTCTGGGCCCTCGGAGAATCCCTCTGCCAGCATCTTTCTTTCCTCCAGTTTCTTGAAGCCCTCTGAAGTAAACTGATGTAGTGTTATTAATGGGGTCTGTAGTGCTCCAGTGGAAAGCGCGTGTGTTGGAGAAGAGGGAATGAACTTACCTAACTGGTCAGGGAGAGAGAACGGTGGAAAGACTTTTCTCATCCCTCGCTCCCTGTGCAGTAAGGTAAAAACGTGAAGTAATGGCCGAGGAATTAAACACGGGTAATTTCTTACTGATGTGTGCAACAAGGTTTGTGTTTCTCCTTGACCTCACTTTCAGGGGTGACCTGCGTTGGAAGAGTCCCCTGATTTTGCTCAGCTGCTGGAGGAAAAGGGAGGAAGGGCTCTTAACATCTCTATTAATACCCGTTAATAATAATAACAACCGGGTGATGTCTTCATCCCCGTGACTCTCTGTCAGGGGGTGCCTGCCGACCTGTGTCTGCTTCCCTGTGATTGACAGGCTGCCAGCAGGATGCTGCCTCCATTGCAGGGGCGAGAGGCACAGGTGAGCTGCGAGGAGAGACCGAGATCTGAAGAGGGTTTCCTAATAGGGATGTTTGGGCTCTTTCAAGTGTCGCAGACACACTCATTAAACACAAGGAGCTCGGGGCCGGTGTGGTGGTGCTGTAAGGAAATGAAACTAGAACCGTTGATTATCCAGACAGTTCTCAACAGCCTCCTTCCAGGAGATTTCACGAGCGGCTGTATAAAAGGGAATAATGGTGGTGGGTGGGAGAGGTAAAGGGGAAATTAGTGTGGGGTGCACTTAAAAAAGGAGCAAAGTAGGAAACAAACCCCTGATGAGAAGGATGTGAAGATCAGAGCAACAAGGTGCGGTAATGCCTAGGAATCTCCTGTGCTGTTGATGAGTAGTTATGCTTGAGGAGAAATTATGGTCACTTTCTAAGGTGCACTGGAGAAATGGGGTATAGGAGGTGAGACTCAGAGAAGAAACTCTTTTTATGAAGAGGTCATTTTACCTTTTCAAGTTTCTTTCTGCCTGATTCAAATGGGCTCCACTTGCCCGCTCATCTGTGAATGTTAAAAGGGGATGCTGGACCTGCACAGTTTACAAATGGACTAAAATGTAAGCTTTTGCTAACTAAACCAATTCCTTTTGAAATCAAGCTTGAATGAGCTTGTTAATAAAAATGGGTCTGTTTTACTCCCATAAATGGCCCTTTTTTTTCCCTTTTATTTTTCTTTTTCCCAGAAACCGGTCTGATTTTTACCATCTAAAAATCCCAGCGTTGTGGCTACTGTCCAGTTCTCCCCTTGATTTAAGAGGCTTTGCCATGTAGGGTTTTTCTTTGAGGGGTTTTCTTCTTTTGAGGTCTCTGGCAGCAGTGGGGGTATTCATAGTCATTACTGCACAGAGAAGGCAGGATTTCAGGATTACCCCTCCCAGGAGTCCTGGTGCATAGCAAAGAGGACACTTGCTGCCTTGTAGATATGTGCCCCTTGCTTTTGCATCCCTGAAGGCTACTTGGGAAGCTGGGCCATGGCCATGGCCTCAGAGGCAGCTGCCCACTCTTTCAGCTTGGGGCCTTAGGGGTGTGTGCCAGCCCCAGTGTGACACCAGGATCGCCCCAGCAGTGCGATAACTGCGGATTTGTGCTTCCGCTCCGCGTTTGTGAGCGAAAAGCTTCCTTGGCAGGCACGCTCTGCGGTGCCGAGAAGTAGTAGAGACTCAATAATACTTTTCTGTGGCTCTTCACAGATACCACTGAGGATGAAGGGGCAGATTGAAAAAATAACAACAGTAATAATGTTTTTGACTTGATGTGTTGTGGCATCGCGTCAAGTTATGTCGGGGAGGTAACAGCATTTTGTATGTTTGAAGTGACATAATATAACTTGACTGATGCAACATGACTTGATATCAGAAAATACTGGTTCACAGTGGAACTTTGGCAGGTATCTTCCCTGAACAAAATGTTAGGAACTGAGAGAAGAGGGGCAAGAGGGGTGGGGGAGAGAAAGGTTGAAAGAGAAGAACTTCAAGGCTCGCATTTTAGTCAGTTCCACTGCATAAATCATGGCAGAATTTGCTGTGGGCAAGCCAACCTACACACCGTGCAGCACATTTATAAATTTCGAGATAATGAGAGTTACGATATTTCTCAAATACATAAATGTTTTGATTGCAAAGACCAGATTTCTGCTTAAAAAAGTAAACTGACATCAGGTAGCATGATTAATTCCAACAGATTGTGTTAATTGTAGTTGACTTAAATTGCTGTACAAACGTGTTGGGGGTTAGAAAACTTTTATTTTTAATTGTTGGTGTGTGAAATGAGTAAGCAGATAAAGTGTTTAAAAAAATCTGTTTGCACAGGGAGTAATCCAGCCTCTATGACATGATGGAGCAGTAAAGGAATAAAATGTACATTGATCCGGTACTGCGTATTTTTTCATGAGTGCATTATGTCTGCTAGTTTGCTCTGCTGCAGAAGTCAGCTGTGACAGACAATGGCCAACGTCATTTTTATCAAAACCCTGCCTTTCTTGTAGTTACCAAATAGTGGAAGTTGAAATGCACCGTATGTTTTGGGGTAAATCTGCCCTTTTTGAAGGTGACAGGGTTGAAAAGTACGCAGACAAAGATAGAACATTTTTGGAGTTCACCATTTTCTGATGGAGGCCAATGGCATATTGAAAGTATTAAAGTGCCTCAAACCTAGAAAAGCCTGCAGTTTTGTTAGTTTTTGCATGGATGCTTTTAACTATTAGACTTTAATCTTTGGGATAAAGTCCTCCTCCTTTTTAGCTTGTGACACTCCCTGAAAGAAAGTGATTATTTATGGTGGTTGCACTCTTACGCTAAAATACATATTCAACACTTGCAAACTAGTATCACTAGGAAACAGGAGTTGTTGGAAGCACTAGATGAAAACAGTTCAATGTAAAATGATACATTTAACATCAAATATTCTCAAGGACTGTTAGGATTAAGTATTGTGAATGAAGGGGGAAAGAAAAGCCACTTCAGCTGGGGATAAGGAATCTAATTAAAAATCAGTATTAAGGATATATAACTGGAGCCTGCTACCATGCTCTTTAGAGTACCGTTGTATCAGTTGTAAAAGGGAGGAAGAAGTATCATTAAAGCAGAAATGAAATGTTTTCTCAGATTAAAAGGCTGAGATGAGTGAAACGGTGCTGTTGATCTTGGCAGCGAAGCATCTGATCCCACAATCCTTACGAGAGCCACTGGAGACAACAGATGACTTGTCTGAAAAAGGATTGAGAGGTGCAGGACGAAGGATAAAAGACGTGGGCTCCCCACTTGTCACTTTATATTTGGGCACTGATGGCATTTCTGAAAAGTGGAGCCAACCTGTAAGGGCTTGTACCGTGTTTGATTAGGTAAATTCATTTTAATATCGACCTAGTGAAAATGAAGCTGCATTCTCTGGAGTACACCCTGAAACTAATACCGACATGTGAAAACAAACCCAAAATATTTGTGCAGAAAATTAGTATCAAGTTTTAGGTCACCAGAGACGTGTGAAATGCGGCTGGGAGCAGCGGGGCTGGTGTAACGCAGCCGGCATCAGCTGCGGAGAGTTCTGAGCCTCTGACCTGCCAGACCAAACCGCAGGGAGCAGAGCTGGAGCATCCCCCGTGCCCCGGCCCCGCAGAGGACAAAGCGGCGGCGGCGCAGGTGGCCCCGCGGCCGGCGGCACCTGGGCGGGGGCCGGGCGGGCTGCAGGTGGTGCTGCTGAGCCGGGAAGCCGCGCTCCGCCAGGAATCCCCGGCAGCAGCACGAGAGGGGGCCCTGCCAAACGCGCGCATTTATTCATTGCAAGTGTGCAAGGCTCACCAATTGAGAGGCAGAGGCAGCACTAGTCGGGCTTAGGTATTCTACCCTCTCTGAATACAATTTCGGATTTAGAGTCAGCTTAAATCCAAAGGGAAAACATTTTATAAGGCTGAAAGCTGTGTAGTTGCAACAGCCAGGGTTATGAGCTATCAAAGGCAATTACATTAAAATAGATTATACTGTGTAAATTGAGCCATTTAGAAGGTGAGAACCAAAGAAACAGCTCTGATCCCCCTTCTTTCTAAATTGCAGTTTTAGTTCCTTGCAATTCTGAGGCACAAAAGTAGGTGAGACTGCTTTTGTATCTGCAAAGTGCTTTATTTCTGAGTGTAATTCTAACTGAGTGCAATCTAGGTTAAAAGCTGGACAACTGGGTAATTAGAGCTCGCTTGCTGCTAAAGGACGATCAGCTGTACCGTAGCTCATTTGTGTTCCCAGAGACTTGTTCTCCTCTCCCCTGAGCGGAGGCTCCTGGAGAAGAAGCATCTGTGCCCAGACTTTTCTTGATTCCGGAGATGATGGTGCTGGACAAGGAGGACGGTAGGTGGGCTGAGATTGTGTAAGCCTGTGCTTGGTGTCTTCTGTGTGCTGCTAATGTAGAAATAAATAGTTTTGAAGCAGGTGTGCACTGTGCATTTCAGAGTGCTCTGCTTTGAGCTTCTGATGTTTTTCTCTTGTGTAGGTAAAAGCATGCTTGCTCTTTATTTTTTTTTTTATCTCTTCTCTGACATGATCGGACAGCCAAGAAGGGTTTACTCCAGGCTCTGTTTGCTGATGGACATAGTAGAAACAGCTTGATTTTTTTTTTAATATCTATGTAGATTTTTCTTTCTGCAAGTTAATATATCCATTTTAGCCTGTTTAACAGCTTTTATTGTAAATCTAATTTTGAGATTTTCTTTCCTTTTCATTGCATGCCATTTAGGTCTCTTTAATGTGCGCCTCTAATATCTATTTCTCACAGCTTTTCTTCATAGCTATAAACATAATGACAATAAGCTAATAAGCTGCTGTGGCAGGAAAAAAGCATTGGTTTATTCTAAGAATTAATGGCAGAAGTGGAGGTTCATTTGGAAGGTAATTTCATGAATGAAGCTGAAGGAGAGCTTGACTTATTTTAGGATTTCACATATACTTATTTTTTTAAGCTGGCTGGTCCTCATTAAGGATGCTTAAGGGGAACAAATTGATGTGAGTGATATCAGACAGTGTTAGTGAGTAGCCTGAATGACCTGATGCTATCTTTTGCATGGTGCCTGCCAGGGTGTGCAACTTAACTGCTCAGTCATCAGTAGTTTCTGGGATGAAGGTGGTAAGTCCAATCGCAACTTTTTAATTAAGTTTTTTTTTTTTTCAAGGGCTGCTTTTTGGCTTAGGTTGTCCCTCATAGCTCATAGCCTGAGAGCAAGGATTAAAACTGAGGCAGAGCAGAACATTTCTGTAGCCATCCACATGGACTTCTATCGATGGTGCTGCCTCTTGCCAAGGACCTCCACCTTGGCGGCACTTTGTGCATGGAAAGTGGGAACTGCATCTTAACTTCTAACAGGCATTTCTACCCATTATCTCCGTATTTCATTCCATCTTTATAAATGGATGAAGTGTGCCGTGTAATGGATTTCCCTGATCTTTTAAAATTTATTTTAGAAATCTCTTTAAGTGTAAAAAAAAAAAAGTCATAGCGTAGGCTGTTGCCATTTGAAAGTAGGAGAAATTACTGAATATTTGTAACACTGTAGACAGGAAGCAGCTTTTCACTGGGAGCAAAAGGGCTTGGAGAAATTGGAAGTTGGGCATTTGGGCAGTAGCATTGATTTTACTTGAATATATGTATTGCTTTTTAAAATATTTATGAGAAAAATAACTTGTAATTCAAAGTCACTTACTTTCCTCTGTTGGGGTCATGCTAACCATGTTTTGTGACTAATACTGAAAGCTGCTATTAAGTTGAAATTCTATGATTTTTATTCCACAACCCATATCTGTCTTCTAGTATTTTAAAACTGAATTAGTACTGCACTGGAGACTAATTAGGAAGGCTTTGACTATTGAAGGACCAGAAGTCTTCTACTAAAGTTTCTTTTCCCTCTCTCCTTTCCTTGCCTCCCAAAAAAAGGGAGTGTTTTAGACATAGCATTTTGAGGTCTTCTCTCATTATAGGTTTGATTTCTAAAATTCTCAGTCTGGCATGTTCATGCAGGTAGAATTTGCATCTAGTTTCTAGGATGGCATGTGAGGTTTCGTTTCACAAAGTATTTGGGACAATGAAAAAACGTGGACTTTCCACAAAGACTTGACACCTTTAAAATATGAGACCAAGCAGAAATGCATCATTATCAGTGCCCTCTTGCATGTAGATTCAATCAGATTTGGACTAAGAGTTGACCAATGTGAGATCAAAGTCTGTGTGTAAGTCGTTGTGCCCTTCTGAATTTATTCTGTGCTAATTAAGTTGGCATCCCAAAACTGTGAAATAATCTTATTGAGGGGGGAAAAAAAATAAATCATGGGCTTTATTTCTGTTAAGATCTCCTAAGTTCCTTTATTAACACAGTAGAACTTTAAAAAAAAATGAGTAGATGTGGAGCATCTGTTACCCATCTTCTAGATCAGCTTTGCAGTTGACTGGCCTGTGGATGAAAGACACACTAAGTGCTTGAGTATTGCTTATGCTGGGAAAACAAATGAAGCTAACAGGGTTTCAAAGGCTTTGAAGCAGTGTCACTCTCAGAGGTGTTCAGTTGTTTTCTTTGGCAATATAAGTTGAAGCAAGCTAGTTTACTTTATTAGAGGCATAAGGCTACTCTTGTAACCTTCCTCTGACTAAGATGAATTTGGCTGACTGACCTTATTTCTTTCAGGACCACACGTGTTGTGCTGGGTTTGGGTTTTTTGGGTTTTTTTTCCCTCCTTAGGATTCATCTCTTTTAAAGGACGGCAGCATTTTCTGTATTTTGTTAAAGCTTCCTTTTCAATTTGTGCCTCCCCACAGAACTATGTTCTGCTATGATGGAGCAATGCAAATCAAGTAAAATAGCCCAAATTAATTCTTCACATCGGCGGCAGTATGATTGCCTGCATGGAATCAATAATGCATCATAGAGGGATCAGATTTTGGAGTATAATGTGTGAATAATGCTTGACACAAAACAAAAATTCAGTCATCATAATAGCAATTAGGAAAAAGCTGCAGCTTATCCCAGCTGTAATCTCTGCTAACAATGAAGCACAGCCTGGTAATCAGCATGTATGGTATGAAATGCACTAATAGAAATCACGGCTCTTTGTTATGTGTGTGTGTGGGGTGAAAGTTTCCTTTTCAGCTAACTTGTGCTGTGTTAACCAGACATAGCATCCTTCAACCAAATTGTGGAGTGTGCGTGCACTTGTAAAAACACTGATCAGCTGTGTGTTCATCCCGATGTTTGCATAGACAGGAGCACCCCAAATCATGGATCCTTTGTGTTTTCAAGCAGAACTCTGATTAAACAGATCACAAGAGTAGGCTGAGTAAATAACACATCAGTGGACTCCATTAAACGTGTACCTTGGTTTTACATAGAAAGAAAATCTCGTATTTTGTTCAAAAATGGAAGGAAAAACATGGATACTCAGTGGTTGTGTGCATTGGGGTTGGAGAATGGGTCTTAGGTGGATGGGAGGTATTTAGGGCAATGAATATTAGGTAATTTGAAACTGCATTAGTAGCAGCAGTTGGGTTCCCTGTTGTGTGAGAGCCCATCTTGCCCCGCACAGAAGGTAAAAACCCTCAGCATTTGGCGTTAGAAAAGCTGAGAAATGGATTGTGTAATGTCAGTGACAGGAACTGTGCCACAGCGCCCTGGCCAGGACAGCAGAGCTGTGGGCTGGCTTCACAAGGGAGTATGCCAGCTGCCAGATGGAGTTGCCTATACAGAGGTGTCTCTCCATATCCACCTGCCTATCTCCAGCAACATAGGTCTAAGTGGTCCTGTTGTGTCAAAAAAAGTCATCATATGCACAGAAATAAAGCAGGTACAAATCGTGCCACGTAGGAGGAAGAGCTGTTCTGCGTGCTGCTGCCATCTTTTGTTTGCCTTTGAGCGTACCTTTCTCGGGGGTACCTGTTGAGGAGTCATGCAGAGAGAGAAGGGGACATGGCACAGTGGCTTTTCCTCATGTGACATGAAAATTAGGCAATTTTCTTTTGCCTAATATTCTTGAAGCTCTCTCGTTCTTTCCTGTGCCCCTCTACCACGGACCTCCTCCATGGTCCACTGGTATCTAGCTTACCATGTATGAGGAATCCCTACATATCTTCCCAGACATCAGCTTATTCAAAGAATGATTAATAAAGGTCACCAAAGATCTTATTTTTGCCTACTTAGCTGAGGGCTTTTTTGAGGGCTTGATCTTCACACATATGCTTTTGGTGTAATTTTGGAAGTTTGGTCTGGCTTTAGTTCATGACAGTGTCCTTTTGTGACTCAGAAGTACAGCAGTGGATTAATATATTCATGAAGAGGAGATAAAAAGTTCTCAAAGAAGTATTTTGAATAAAATCGGAGCACATTCGGCAGCAGAACATGAGACTCGGTTTGGTCATAAAGGACCTAAAAACCATTTGGACTGTTTCTCCAAAGCTGATCAAGTGTGGAGCTAGAGGCAGCTCTTCCTAGAGCTTCCCTCTGCCCCTGAAATGGCAAATATGGAAGCATGATAGAACCAAGGGGTAGTAAAGTAATTGCCTAAAGCTATTCAAGAAATTGAGGCTACTGGAGTTGGAGCACTGATAACCTTAGGTATCCTTTTAAAGAAATCTCATCCTATGGGAAGAAGAGGAGTGAAAGGAGGTAGCAGGCCTAAGAGGAGCAAACTGCTTTGTGCAGGAGTATGGCAGGCAATCACATAGTTCCTAGTGTTTGTTCAGACCAGATAGCTGAAGGATCTGGGTAGGATGTCATCATACTTCATTCCCAGATGCTGTTGACATGTGATAATTGTCTAGTTGACATAACAAGCGTTGAAACAGTGTAAGGACATTTTCCAGCTTGGGTAATAGGGCAAAAGAAGCAGCTTGTTCTTGGAAATCAGTCTGCTCTAATTTTGCTTTAATGCAGTAGAAGGTATACTTGATACCCTGGCAGCAGAACATAATTCGTCTTCTTTGGAGTTAGTGTTAAATTTTATTATCTTTAATAAATACAACATGAACATGTCAGCTTGTTTGTCATAGTCATTCCAAAAATGCTCACTTATGGTAGAATCTTCGGAAAAATTCCTTTTAAGAGCAGTGCATTATTAATAAAGTAATCCATTAGGTCTGGTGATAAAGGGTCACAGCAGAGTCTGAAATGCGTTTCTTAAATGCTTAAGAAATTTATCATGGTTGGAGGATTAATTGATTTCATTTGGAGGCTTTCTTAAAGTTTTCAGGCGTTGTGTTTAGAGGTGGTTTTATTCTCTTTGGAAATGTGCTTGCCGCTCAAAGTTTTGCTTCGCTGTCATTAGCATGAACTATTACATTTCTGCTAAAGGCAAACTGTTCTTCTAGCATTATGACTGATTGCATCTGTGAGGAGTCCTACTTAGGTAAAGAATATGAAAGTTTATGGCAAATAAGGTATTTTACTTGAAATCAATTCAAAATCAGAATAATGGCATCAAGCATTAAGTGTTGCAGCATAAGAATAAAGACGGCACTGCAGATGCTGCTAAATGCTGAACTATAAAACTCTAATGGGTCTATATCTTTTAAAAATTGGACAGAATTGTCATCATTTAGAATACATAGACATTGTTTTAAACCGTATAGAAATCGCTGCCCCCAACTTCAATAATGTGCGTAACTGTTGCCAGGGAATGATTTATTCAGTGAATGTAGCTCCTATTCACTGAAGACTTGGGGGTGGAGGGAAGGGTGCTTTAAAATGAAAGTTGTTCACTATTAGATTAACATAATTAAACCTATAGATGGTCTGAGAAAAATCCACCACAGCTACTGTTTTTTCAGTTCTCTGTATGTGTTTTCTCTGCCCTCCAATGGGATGACTCCCAAGCCCAAGTTTCCAAGCACAATGTGGGGTGCTGTCCCTGCAAACAGATGCTCAACTCTCCAGTGAATGTTCTTGCAAACTACTCTCTACTTACATTACGTATCAAAGCAGATAATGGATGCTCTTGCCCAAATTGAGAGGGTTTTTAAATGTCATTGAATATTTTCAAACTCTTTATGCCAATTTTCAGAGTTCCTTGTGTGCTAATCAAACTCTGAAAGGGTGGTTTGGGCAGTGAAAGTATTATTTGCCTTCCTTTTAAACTACTGATATCAACAGTTCAAGTTTCTCCTAAAGAAAAAGTGGATGATTGTTGCATATTCATGACTGAACTGCAGAGAACTTGGACCAGAATTAAACAATTAACCCTCTCTCCAATGTAAACATCCATTTGAGTAGAAGCCAGGGATGTTCCTACTTGGTTTATTATGGATCCGAGATATAGAAATGTATTCCAGAGGACTGTGTTTCTAATAAATAAAAAGCCATAATGAGAATGTAACTGGGAAGGAAGACAAAAGCAGCCATGCTTTAAATTGTTAATGATGGTGCCAGTGGCTGCAGCTTTACCACAGCTGTTTAAATTGATCAGCTAGTGAAAATGTTTTGTTTTGGCATTTTCCCTGCATGTGCAACTCTTTCGAAGGGACGTCTGGAAGGTTTTCAAAGGGGAATCATGATCTTTTTTTAAACAAGGCTTAGAGCACCACAGTTTCCAGCATTTTGGAATCCAGTATTTAAGGATGCAGTTCAGTTTCTCTTTTGTAAAGTTTTTGGCTGATGAGCCATTATTTCCTCTAGATTTCCTTTACCACTTTTTAAAAATTTTATTTTTCTTTCCCCTCCACAAATACTGCAATTACTCACTACCCATAAAAGCTGAGGCAACAGCACACTTCCTAGCTGTCCTTTTTTCTTTTCCCATCTCTATTTTACTGATGCTACTGAGCTTGATCAGAAAAGCAGAAGGGGGCTATGTCGATTCGCTATGCATCTTTTGGTCAAGCATCCAGTGTGAAATTGTTCTGTAAAATGTACTTTTTCAGAGGGAACTCACTCCTAATTTATCTCCTGGTTGGCTCTACCTTGCAGCTGAAGTGGGTTAACCAATACCTCTTTATCGCTTGTGTCCTTTCCTTCTGTTCCAGAGAAATGGGTGTATGTTTCAAAAGGATGCCATCTCTTCAGGGCAGGTAGGGAGGAGAAGATTGGACTTTCTGTGTGTTGACAAGTGACATGGTAGAGATGTTTGGGAAGGGGACTGGGTTGAGCTGGTGAGCCTTGGTGTCTTTTTTGGAACACCTCCTGCCTTGAGCTCATGGGCAGACCTCGTGTGACTCCTCTTCCTGGCACTCTTGGTGGCAGGTGACTCCTGGGCACGCCGTGCCTTAGATAATGTTGAGCAGCCAGGTTTCTGCATTAATGTACTTGCAGTGAGGGTGGGTACTGAACATTATTCAGAATCCATTATATATTTATCCTTATACTCCTTTGTGGAAAATGATTTCTGTAAGTACCCTGTTACGGTTATGAAAGCCTAAATAAGCATCAGTCTCAAACCCTTTGACCTGTCTGCACAGAATGGAGATCTGTTTTGAAAAGGACTCCTTTATATCTGTTTTTACTCCATGCCCTTCCATTCATTTGCCTATACAAAGCAATAAAGGGTAAAACTAAAGTAACATAAATTGGTCTGTCTTCCTGAATCCATGTCTCGCTAATGTACCCAGATTAACTCAACTGTAAATTGTCTCCTTTGGATGTCGTGTCTTGCTAAAAGTTTCCTATATGATTCATGATTTGGATTGCTTTTAACAGCTATTGGCTAAGCAATATGGTAAATGTACAAGGTGATGCAATTGGCATTAGTGAGAGGATGCACAGGAGCATGTAATGCAGTCAATACTACATTAACTACTGATGCCCAATTACAGAAACTGGAAGAGTGGCTTTTAGGAGCATTAGGACTTGCAGAAGAGCTGAGATCACCTGCCGCTCCTTGCCTAAAAGCTTCACCCTTTACACGCTGGGATCAAAGCAAACATTTAGTTGCTCTTTTGTCATGTATAACAACGAAGGTATTTTCCCCCCTTTTTTTTTCCAAAAAGTGTCACACTGATGCTTTTAGCACATGTAAAATCCTATCTCCATATTTCAAGACTCTACTTCCATCTCCTGGGGCAAGACTTTATTTGAATAAAAAGTCTTTAACCACCTCTGCATTTATTGTTTCTCTGAAGCTTACTATTACAGCCAGTTTTTCTTTTAAAGAAATACTAAGTGATATTTAGAGTGTCCTATTTCAGTGTGCCAGACTGGGCTCCTCTTTGTTCCCCCCAACTTCTTCCTTTTTCTAATCTGTATATGATTGTTTGTGCCCTCAGCTGGCTCCAAGTCTAAAAGGTGTTTTAAAATACAACCAGATACCACACAAAACAGGATATTTGAGTGTGCAACCTCTCTGCAGTCCACATTCAGATTAAGCACATATTGTTTCCACCACTGCTTTTAAACCCATTTGCAGTAGATGGCGAAGGATCACATTATACTAAAAGACAGTGCATACTTTTAGATCGAGCTGGGTGATCACAGCTTCTAAATCTGTTTTTAAAATAATGAGCTATGTCACTGCTGCATGGCAAAGCTAGCAACCCACAAAGTTCCTCTGGACTTGGAGCGAGATGGGAAATTAAGCGGCTCTAAGAACACTGAAATATTTTAGTATAAAAGACAGCTGGCAGGTGGCTTATTGCTCTTGTTGCAGCATTTGTCTTTACTTCCAGCTATGATACTTGGCATATCACTGCCGCTTTTAATCCTCAAAGCATTTTGCCAGTATTGAGGAATTTGTGCACCCCAAGTGATCATCCCCTGGAACTAAGGCCTGGATATCTGGGGGATGTGCCTGACCCCCCATGAGGCATGGGTGGGCTTTTGTGTTTCAGCTGTCCCTGGTTTGTTCCTCTCTGCTGGGCTTGGGTCCCACCTTGCCTGCTGTCCCCTGCTGGGTTAGGAGGTCAGACATCTGCAGAAGAAGGGAGAAATAACTTCTGGATCTCCTGGGAAGAACAGAGTGCTATTGAAACAATTGCTCTCCTTAACTGTTTCAGGGGCAGGTTTATTGATCCCCTCTCAGCTGGCAATTTTAATTTTGGGGGTTTTTTATCCCTGAGGTCCAGTCCAAGCAATTGCAAATTGTTGAAGATAAGCCTTCTGTAGCTAATCTTCCTGCCATAATTATGAGCGTTGGTCACGTTCCCGTCCTCCCCCTTCGATGACTGTGAGTGTCGGTCTCGTCCCCCTCTGCCATTTCACGGGGGCAACAGGAAAAAATGGGGTAAGACTGTGCTGGAAAACATCCTGACAGTCTACAGGCATTTCCTCAGCGGCCTTCTTGTTTGATAGATGGTGCCTTAATTTCTCAGCCAGCAGCTGTGTCGGGTGTCCGTGTGTTGGCTCCGAATTCCCCCGGCGCTCTGCCCCATACCTGGGTACTGGGCTGCTCCGGGGTGTTTGCTGCGGCAGGGGCGGGGCAGAGGAGGAGCCTGTTATTTTTAAGACTGATTGTTGCTTTCAGGTGCCGATCGATGCTCTTTTGAACGTCTGGGGTAGCAGAGCAGAAGGTGACCTGCTGGTTTTCCCCTTGCACTAATGTGTTTAAAAGGTGGCACCAGCAGTGGGGGCGTGGGGAAACTTGGCTGAGCTGTGCCTTCAGCGCGCTTGAAACGCAGACGAGTATCCTGAGCTTGATGCACTTTCCAAGCTGTACAAACAATGTTTGAAAAGTCTGAAGTACCCAGCAGGGCAAGTCAAAACGTCCTTGAGCAACTTTGTATTTAGACAGTGTTTTCTCTTTGCCTTTGATCAGGAGGGAACAGATGTGTCTCCTCTCATGTATGTGTTTGTGCACACCCCCTGATGTACTCGCGTTCCCTGTCCTTGTGCAGGGGCTGCAGTATTTAGGGTGCGCTGTTATTCCTCTTTGTTCTCTCTTATTACTGTTGTTCTGTTGCTTTTTTGGTTTTGTTTTTCCAGGGAATCTAAGTTGGAATTTAGAGAGGCCAGACTAAACAAGGTTTTAACTTACTCTCGCTCATTTCCTTATCTCTCTTTAACTTGGAGAGAGTGGAAAAAGAATATATATATATATATATATATATATAGTAACGCTCCCTTTAAAAACAAAAAAAAAGTATGCATATATATAATCGATTCCTTGACTAGTTTTTTGGGGGGCAGGTTTTGAGCATTTGGTCTAAGTGGGCTGCTCAGTGAAATTTGTACATTCATAAAATAGCTGATTGAAAAGCAATATTTCAGATAAATACAAGCCAGCGATCTATCAGCAGTTGTAATAAAAGCTGGGCTTCAGGCTGTGATTTTATTTTGAAATAATAAGAATTGCTTTATTCTTTTTACTTGAGTTACCATGGTAATTCTGTCGTGTAGCAGTGTTATATTGATTTAGAAAGTGGACAGTAATATTTCTTTTGTGTTATTCTGTTTCTAGGGGTTGATTTCTAATTTCCACTTGGAGATTACTTTTATAAATTTCTTAAGTCCTTCCACTTTTTTCTCTAGCAGTGTAATTTTCCTCTCACACATTGCTATTTTCTGAGCTTATTGGTTTGCTCTTATTTTAAATTAAACTTGCTGGTTTCAAATATTGAAATGACATCTTTGTCTGTGTCTGTACTTTGGTTTAGCAAAATATTACAGTCTGCTGTTTTATGCTTAATAATTTAAGGGAAGCTTTATGTCTGCCATCAGTGGTTGTTGGTAACTCATGACTAAACCAACACAGAGCTCAAACCTCTGACATTTTAATACCGTGTAATGGTGCTTCCACCCTGCACACTGTTTGGGTTTTTCTTTAATCTGCCTTGTGTGTGTGCTAAAAAGAATGCCAATTAAATTCTGAAGAGATCAGGAGGAGTTTTTGGGTGGAGCTGGCTCTTGGCCACTTTAGGTCTCTGTCACGCTTGAGAGAACCATTGGTTTTATCTATGGCACAGGTACCGTTCCTGGCTACCCATATTTCTCTTGCAATTAAGAAGCTTCAAGTTTTCTAGAAGAAAAATTTTGACTTGCAGAAGTGCTTGTGCACACTCAGTGCCTGGCAAAAAGTAACAAACTCCTTTAGCTCTGTACGGGATGGTTATATAAGGTTTTTCCAACCATTCTGATTCTGTGCTACCTTAGCTATGGAGCACTGCTCTTAGATTGCTGCTGCTTTAAGAAATGGCAGTCTAAACAGGATGGGACTGTTCCTTGTGGCATCTCTTTCTTTTTTTGTGAATGAGAAATAATCCTTCTATCCCAAACCTGGGAGAAGAGGGGCAATGAACCTCAAGCATCCCAGTCTTCAGAAGTGATATTTTAGATCCTGAAACCAAAGCCATGAATTCTGCTTTCCAACACGAGTCATTCGGATGACCTTTCAGTTCAGAGGGTGGGATACCTACTTTGTGAGCACTAGGAACAGATTTCCTGATGGTATAAAACCACCACTGATAGATTCTGTGGTGCAAGTAACTGGTGGGAGGGAAACTGAAGTCTTGTGCTGTTGCCCCTTGGTTTCATTCCTGTATGAAGCTCACAACAGTAAGAAAAGGAGCCCAGAAATCCCAGCTGATCTTTTTGGGGCTCGCTGGAATGTCTACAAGCAGGAATTACCACCAGCTGGAAAGGGCAGAAGAAGAGGAAAAGGGTGGCTTGGACAGATGGTGGTTGACCTCAAAAGGACTGAGGTGTGAAGTAGCTGGTGAAAGGCAAATGCAATCCTGGAATAAATAGAACAAGGAACTGCTAATAATGATTCCTGTTAATAATGCTGGAGAGAGGCACTGACAGACCTTGTCTACTATGGGTAACTTGCAGATCCCTCATGCTAAGGGATAGTAAATCCATGTGGAAGTAGGGGCAGAGAGGATGCTCATGAAGAGCAATCTATGCTTCAGCTCATCTGCCTTTGCAAAATGAAGGCTGACTGGTCTGGATAAGCACTCTGGGAGGGGAAACACCAGGGAGGAAGGAAAGTGGACTTTTTACCCCAAAACATTAGAACAAGTAGTTGGAAATGGCTAAGAATGTTTCTAGGCTACCAATTTAAAAGCTTCTGGGCTTCTGGTCTCTAGATCAGCTTTCCTCAGAGGACAGTGGAGGCATGAAGCTGACTTGCTTGGGTTAGAGAAAGGCATGGTGCCATAGCCTCTGGCTGTAGGAGCTGGGACTCACTAGTCCTTCTCATCAGTCCATGTTGAGGCATTTATGCCACAGCCTGTGAAGCTCTGTCAATGTTTCCATAAAAGCCCCGTATTTTCATGAACATTCATTCATGGCGAAAGTCTGCATGTAAGATCCTGCCTGAGGTTACCTTTTTCTTCCCTATTAAAATTTTATAAACCTGTCACTTGGCTGGGAATTTTAGTTTTCTGTGAAAGTGAAATAGAAGGGGGGCCCTGATGGGGAAGCATGGAGGTTATAGTGTCATTTTCTTCCTCAGTGCTCCCTGTAAAAATAAATAAATAAGTAAGTAAAAAGGCACAAGCTACAATCTTATGGGTGAACTCCTTGATGAGAATGGCAAAAGCCATGTCTGCAGGTTCTGAACTCCTTTTCAGTGATGTGATTTGGTTTGATCTGAGTGTGAAAACACATAGGCAGCTGCTGCTCCCAGAAGTCTCCCCTAGCTTTTCTGTGTGCAGGTGTTGCCTGTGCTGTTCAGCTTGAGAGCAGTGATCCACAAACTTTAAAACCTTGAAATAGGTCCTGACCTGTGAGGCTGTAATGGCCCTGGGAGCCTTTACGGCCCATCAGATGATGTCTGTTACACATTAGTCTGTAATAGCTCCAGAATAACTAACTTCTTTTTTTTTTTTTTTTTTTCTTTTTAATCAGTAATTATATCTCTCCACAATGGAGTGCAGTGGCTCGCCGTGCTAAAGCACAGTTTTAAGGTAATGCAACAAGAGACTGTTTAATGTCTCTGACAGTCTCGGTGCTGAGCACAGGTCCCCTCTTTTCGTTCTTCAGCATTTTCTTTCTCATTCCTTACTCGTATTGCAGCAAATCCAGGCTACCAGGAGCTGGCATCTCACCCCAGATTCTCTGTGATGTGGTAAACAAATACCTCGTACTATGGGTCTCCTCAAAATAATGATCTGGTCTTTCCCCATCACAGCTGCTTTTCAGGAAGACCTTCAGCTGATAATTTGCAGTCTTCTTAGTAGGGCTCTGTGCTCAAGAGAGCAATCTTGCCATGGTGGGAAAAAGGACTAGATGATTTAATGGACTTTTTTTATAATCATTTCACTCTGTATCTGATCTTTTTGTGGGATACAGTGCTGCCTGCATCCTAAGTTGGGATTTGGGTTTGCTACCCCCTACCTAAAATGTATTTTCTTTCCCTATGGTTCGTTCAATTATAACTCTAGGATATATCTTCTGGGACTGAGTAATTGGCTAGGTCAGAAGTAATCTTTATTTTCACTAGAGAGATGTTTACAAACTGATGCTGTAGTATCTCTTTAAAACCCACTGAGAATCTGATTAAAGGCCTGAGGATCTTCTGCAAAGATTGCCTGCTCCCAGTTGACTTGAAAGGGTCAGCATGCTGTCACAGTTTCGACGACTAAGAATTAACTTAAGGCTGATTCAAATGCTACTCTCTGTGTACAGCATTGATTGGACTGCTTTCAGATGGCAAGAGGTAACTTTATCCTGCAGCATGTGTGAACTCCATTTAGTTAAATAGGGAAGCTGAATGAATATGCTCGCTTGTGGCATGGGAGCTCAAAGGTGAACACGTTCTACCCCTTCTGCCCTGAATTAAATACTTCGGGGAGGATGGGAGGGAAACATAATTCTTGTGGTAGCATACTTGGGATACTGACTGGTGCAGCTGTTCTTCAGCAAGTGCAGCTCCTAAATATCACAAAATCTTTCCTTCTCTTCCCCTATGCACAGTCTACCCCATCGTCTTGACCATAATGAGATGGGATTGCTTGTTGTGGAAATGGCAGCAGAAAAATAAACCCCAGACCAAATGAAACGAGCTTGGTGCAGCATTATCACTGCTCCTTTTTCAGGAATTGAAGATTTTTAACCTGGTTTCATGTGAGCATCAGTGTTCAAAGACATCGTGCGTTAATATGGGAATGACATTAATGGTGCTGACTCACTCAAGGCTGTGGGGTTTGTGGTGTCATGCTTACAGTTGCTAGCCTTGGAGAAGCCTTTAAAAAGGTCCTGCTGAATGCAGCTGCCTCACACAGCGATGGGCTCAGTGGGAAGCAATTCCAGGCTGGTGTATTCCTGCTCCATCAGGGTCTGGACCAAAGCAGGCAGTGTTGCTGCTCCTGCTGCAGCAGAGCCCATCATGTGGAAGTTCTGCTGGGCACCTTATGGCAAGAAAACAGGCTGGGCTGAGGTGTGCTCCTGACCTCCTGTCAGCCTCCTCGCCAAGCCAGTGGCTCCTCGAAATGACCGAGCATCCAGGGAAGGTGCCCCACGAGCATTTAAACTTCAGCCAGGATGCAGAGGCCAGCTAGTGTAAGTCAGTGAGCATCTTGCTGAAGGTGGGGATTCCTGATTTTCTGCCTCCTGTGATGTCTGGTACACTGAAAACCTTTCTGGTGACAGTCACAGCGCTGAGGCCCTTCTTGGGCTTTGGTAGAGACACCAGTGCTGTTCCCAGCTGAACAACCTTGAGGGTTTGGTGCATCTGTGTTAAAAAGATCAGATTTCTCTGAGCAATTTTGTAGTGATTCTTCTGGGTTGTCTTGGGGTGAGTGCAAGTGGCTGTAAGCCAATATCATAGGCTAAACTAAAACCTTGGTGTTTTTTGGTTTTTGGAGTTTTTTTGCTTTTTTTTTCTTGCAACTGTTGTAACAAATCCAGGAGGAAGAGATGCTGGAAATGCTGACAGGCTCCGAGTTAGAGCAAGCAGAGAGGCCATGCTGCAGTAATGTACTGCTCAGCTTTAATTGTGCCCAGTGCAATTTCTGTGTTCCCCATGGACACCTGGCCACGCTTGCATCCAGAGATGCAATTTGCCAGTGGTCACTCCCAGAAGAAAAATATGTGCTGAAGGGATCCTCAGCGAGCTGATGGCAACAACAACTGCACCAGCCAAGGTGGAGGAATACAGAATGATTTTGATGTCTCCTGTAGGTGACCAGCCATGAAACCAGACAGTTTCCATCTGCAAGACTTGAAAAATGACACCAGAGACTGACAGTCATGTCCTCACTTCACATCCACTTCCAGCCTGGAGGGGCTGCTGCCTTGTGGTCACTGTAGTTTAGTTGTGGCATGTTTCACTGTACACAACTGAATCCATTTTCTGTACAGTAAACAAAGCTCTGATTGCCTCTTGAGACAAATATTTTGACCATCTTTTGCCACTATAAACTTTCTACCAAATTAAACAGTGCATTAAGGAGCTGTGGACGTGCTGCAGTAAACCCTGTGCTACACTTGATGGCTACTCAATGTTTGCTTCTGCTTCCTTTCATCCTGTCTTCTTTCTGCTCGGGGTGGTTGGCTCCTTCCTCATCACTGCACAAGCTCCAAGTGTTTTAGTCTCAAATGATGACTTGCTTCCCACCCTACTCCCATCCCAAGCAGATAGATAAAAATTTGAGCTCAACAAATCCCTTGCCAAATCCTGAACTGTACTTAGGGTTTCTCAGTGTGTGCTGTTCTCATTCAGCTTGTGAGCTTGCAGCACTGACTCTCCAAAGAATGCTCCTTCATGATGCTTAATCAAAGACAGCAAACATTTCTTGGTCTTGGCTCAAGTTTCTATCAGATCTACAGAACAAGTTGGTTGTGAAGGTCGCTACGCTGGTCCCTGCTACAAGGGAGGGTCATGAGAGTTGTTACAGTACCAGCTGTGAACAGTGTGACAAGTCTCATTTTGTTTCAATTAAATGAATACTCTTCAAATGGTATTAACCTAGTTAAAATTTTGCTTATCAAAGCAAGATCTGTAAAGCAAGCCAGGTAAGTGCCTATTACTGTTTGAGGTTGTATGAGAATGCAGGAGGAGGAGTTGATTTTGAACTTTCCTCACGCTCCATATCATTATCAAGCGCTTGAGGCAACTTTAACACCGGAATGATTTCGTCATTAAAGGAGTAGTGTTGATAGCAGGGCTGTGTTTACTCAGCATTTCCCTGCCAGCTCTCCTTCCACTTAAGTGTTTACCCTTGAGTTCAGGATAGATGCCTACCCAGTGAAGGAAAGGTCTTGCACATCCTGTGGATGCTGAATGGCAGGATTTTCTTGAAATAAATGCTGAAAATCCTTTCTGTGTCCTGGAAGAAATCCCTAAGATATCATGTAGGAAGAAAAATCCCACAGGACTTGATCCTGCTTGTGTTTTTATTGTTTGGTACTATGCTGTGTAGGTCAGTGCATGCCTAGAGAAGAGCAAGAAACAGCCTCTGAGTTAGAATGTTTGAATTAAGCATCAAGAAAAAGGTTGAGAAGTGCAATGAGAGTACAGTAACTTTCACAAAATAGCAGCATTCTGGTAATCTGTGGTGGAATGAAATTCAGGGCTCCAGATCTCCGGTGTGAATGCTACATGCTGAATTGCAAAAAAAACATGTAAGTTCATGTGATTCTTGCTTCAGTACCAGACCCCCAAGGGCAGATCAGCACAGGTGCTGGCTGTCAGTCTGTTTCCACTTTACTCTGGGTGTACGATTTTGTGTTACATTGCGTCAAGTGCTAATCTGGCTGTGCTTTTTGTTCCACTTATGCAATTTAATATGTCATCCTCACCTCCTCCCTTGCTTGATTTACTCTGCTGTATACTGTGTATTATGGCAAAGTGCTTTTCCTCTAAAACAGGGAAAACCAATTTGGGAACAATGCACAAACCAAATAAGGCACATGGAGATGTTTTAAAAATACTAGCAAAGAGATACGCAACAAAACACACAAGTACCTTTGGAAATGCGGAAGCAAACTGGATCTCTGTGCTTGGGAGGAGGTAAGTGTAGTCCCAAGGAGAAGGGCATGCGTGAGTTGAGAGCAGGACATGCTGGGGGTTCTCTGACTTTCTGCTATTACTGGCTCCAAGTCAGAAAAACTGATGCAGAGGCAAACAGAGGCCGTGCGGAACCTGCCATTTTTAAAATACACACAGAGGAATATTTCTAACTACTTAAGGGTTTGTCAACGTTTGGTCTTTATTTTGCCTGATGATCAACTAGTATTACGTCTTCCCACGAGTCTCATGACGTTTGGCTGGTTTTGCAGGGTGCCTCACAGGAACCAGATCCAACCAGAGAACTGGGAAGTAGTGGGTGCAGCATTTCTCCTCTTTGTGCCACAGTCCCGTGCAGAGGGCTCAGAGGGGTGGGTGGTTGGTTCAGTGCATGGCTGAATGGCATGGTTTGGTGTGTGGAATGAAGAGAGGAAGTGCAGAGACCTTCCCAAGCTCTGTGGCTGAGCCTGTTTGTCCCTGTGCTGGCTGTGGCGCCAAGCTGGAGATGCAGCCATTTGCCTTCTGCGTCTGAGGAGCCCTTTCTGCTTTATGCCTTCATCTTCACAGCTTCTCTCAGACATCCCTGTGGCTCTGTACTCATCCTGCCTCTTCAAAAGATAGAAATCTTCATTTCTCCCTCCATTTCTGGGGAGCTGAGATTCTGGAGTCCTTGAATCATTTGGCTTGCCCTCTGCTATGCTGCCTTTGCTGCATCCCTTTTATGTAATCACCGCAGCTCACAGTATTCTGTAATACAGCCCCAGTCCTCTATCTAATAGACTGCTATGATGTCCATGACTTACATCCCTGAATTTTCATTACTGCTACAAAGACTTTTATGCACTTTAAAAGGGAACAGATGGATTCTTCCCTATTTTGGAAGAGATCATTCGTGCCTGTCCACCTTCTCAAGTTCACCTATTTTCATTACTTTAACTTAAAATGATTTGTGGAGCCTTCTGAGCTCTCAAAATTAAACTGGAGCCTGAATAAGATTTGAACCTAGATTTCCCTCATCTAACCTAAAGTAGATGATAGCTTCAAGGGAGGACCTAGAGAATAGTTCATTTTGGTTATAGTTCAAAACAGTAGTCAGTCTGTTCTTTCCCACTGAGCTCTTTCAGAGTTGTTCCAAGGAAGCTCACAAAGAGCCCTTCTGAGATTGAAGTGGGAACAAAGTGCTAATTGTTAAATTATCTTTTATCCCCCCAAAACCTAAGGAAAATCATCTGAAGGATGTTAGTTGCATACAGAGTATTTCTGTCTCCATCCAGTGTTAAGTAGTCTGTTTTAGAAAACCTTTATGTTTTGTTCTTTGCAGCTCTCAATGGGCTTTTGCTCTCAAACAATATGGACTCTAGCAGGTGGCATTTTTGGCAAATGACCTCTTCTCAATACCAGGACGTTCAGATGTTGGCCTTTCTCATCTTTTTCAGAACTGCTAAAATAGGAGGTGAAGGGCAAAAGTACTGCTAATAGGGTGAAGATGCACTAAGATCTCAGGCCGGAAGAAAATCAAAATATTGGTTTCCAAGGATCTGGGTTGCTGGTGAAGAGTGTGGTGTGATAGCTGGGTGTAGGAGCTGGCAGCACTTCTCTCTAGAAACAAATGGCGCAGACTTACAAGAGCAGGTCCTCTGCTGTGGCAGAGGTTAATTATACGAGTGGTTCTGCAACTCGCGGCTTTTTCTTCTGCGCTCTGCTCACATTTGCCTTTCTGACGTGAACTGCAGTAATGTGCACAATTCATGTGTCTCTGTCTGATTTTGGTTAATTGTAGTAGTAATTACTAATTTCCAACCCCTGACCTGCTTTTTTAATCGCGTTTTTTAAACGATCTTTTTGTGCCATTTTGGAATTCGGTGTTTGGTTTTTAATTTAGATAAATTATGCTAAAATGTTCTTGAGAGAGCTGCACGCTGAGGTCAAAAGCTTTATCTGCACTGTGCCCGTTTTCTCTAACCTATTTTAATAATTGCAGCTGCTTTCTTTAATGGGTAGCGTTTGTTGAACTATGCTAAATCTGTCCTGTTTAGACCAGGCTGCTGAGGAAGCAGTAAAACAAAGTGCTGCGGAGCGGCCCTGAGGCTTCAGGATTGCCACATGGGTTGGGAGGTTCTAGGGCTGGGTTTCCCTCTTCCTCCCTCCTTCCCTCCCTCCCAGCCCATCTCACAGCACGCCCAGCCCCCCAGCTCCTCTAACCTGAAGCCTTTCCTTCCCCTTTTCCCTGTACCTGAGAGGGAAATGCCCTCTGCTGCCCCTGTCCCTCGTTGTGCTGGTGGCACCAGCCTGGGCTGTGGGAGAGCTGTCTGGAATGACCGGCCACATCCACCTCCTTGCCGGACACTGCTAAGGGGAGGTGGCTCTTCATCCCACAGATGAGTGGTGGTCATCATGAGCAGCAGGGGCTGGTGGTCGGCCACCTCGTGGGAGGGTCTCAAAGCTTTTAGGAAGGACGTGTCTTTATCCCTCTGCTGTCTCCAGGCACAGAAGAGGCTGTGTGTATTTACAGGTGGAGGCACGGTTTGCTTTTGCTGTTTGTGGTGAATCGTTCGAGGTTTCATGCAGACTGGTTTTCCTACCTTTCTCCTGTCCTCTCCTTATGCTTTGGATGGGGAAAGTTTAACAGGGTGCGACGTTTTCAAACTTGGAAACAGGTATTAAAGAGCAATTAGCTGGCCAGCCTCCCTGGATAAAACAGGGAAACCTTGCCAAAGATCTTCTTGTCTTTAAACATTTGTACAAATCTCTTGTCAAATATAGAAGTAATTGCCTTTCCCCCTCTTTCTTTCTCCTCTTTCCTCATCCACTTTCCGTCCTGCATCTGGTTTAATATAATGGGTGTTTGCATGAACGGCTTAGTTAGCCAGGGTGGTAATAAAACACTTTAAATTTCTTGTGACATTTGGATTTAATTAAAAAGTACACACTTAGAAAAGTAAAACATAATGTGTAGAAGGAGTCAGGAAGGTTTTTCTCCTTTTCTTCCAAAAAGATAATTAGAGTTGTATTTTAAATTGTTTATGTGCTGCTAATCATTGTAATAAATCATTTATACTGAGAAAGACACACTCTAATGTGCTTGTGTAACTGTTTATGCTCTCAAGTTTCTATCATGAACAAATTGATCTGGAAGTGAATTTATTAACCACTAGGGAAGAAATCATTAGTGCTTTCTCTAAATATTCCCCAGGTACACTTTTATTATAGTAGTTTACTGTTTTAACTAAAAGTAACGTTACAGGGCCTTGGTTTAATTATGATGCAAATTGACTTTCCGTCATTTAGAAGGAAGGAAAACTGCCTTTTTGCTGTTAAGATACATCTACGTTGTATCTGCCAGAGCACCTCAGCGTTTTCAGAGGTTTTTTTGTGGAAAAAAAAAAAAAAGGTAAACTTGTGTGGGGACTTTATGGAAGTTTTAAAATACTCCAGAAAGTTTAATCTCTTTAATCTACCTGGCCTTTGATAAAGGATCTTAGGATAAGGTAAGTGTAGCCTGTTAAATCTTTTGCAGCTGGCAGCACATTTACACTTTTAAAGCACCATGGTGCTTTCATGGTGCTGGAGACCACTTGAAATCTTTTGGAAATAATCGGCGTTGCTGGTTCCCCATTGCCAGCGAAGGCACCCATGCAGATTTTCACATGTAAAATCAGTGGCAGAACTGCACTTCTAATCTGAGGCTTTTCTGGTTCATAGTGCTTAATCCAAACTGGGAGCTGCTGGCACCCCAGGCCTTCCCGAGGGTTTTTAGGGGTGGCGTTGTCCTGTGAGTCCAGAGGTGGTGGCAGAGCCCGCAAATCCCCGGTCCCCTGGGCTGAGGGACAGCTTCCATGCTTGGAGGCGTTGCTGAATTAGTTTTCAACACCTGTACTTCCCCCATGGTAATAAATTGCATTTCCCAACCTGCCCAAGAAACCAAATCTGGGCACTGAAGGTTCCAGTTAAAGCTGGTAGATTTTGTGGGTGCTTTTTAAATTTAGATGCTATTACTTGAGTACTGAATTATTTATTTACAGGTCTAGCATCAGGCCGTTCGTTGGGAATACCCACAACATGTAGATTTATACAGTTGAATTGGTGGTTAGGCAGTTTTATTTGAAGTCCTTTGTAACCTGATGGGAAGGGTTCATTTTCTATGGGGTATTCTTAATTTTAAATACAACAACAACAGCAAAATATCAAAGAATGCCCACAACAAACCCACGCAATGACAAAAAACCAACCTGTGTTCCAATTTTTGTTAAACAGGCTGCAGCTCTTTCCAGCAGAGAGAGGAAAGTGAACATGAGTAAAATTGTTCTTCTAGATACATATATTATTTGGAGGTGACTGAAAAAGGATTTGATGGTTGGTGTACATGTGCTTATATGTCACAAAGACGACCTATTGCCTCGGGGAATTGGGCACTGCAATATCTTTGGGCCTTAAGTACCTGCACTTTTATTTTTACTGTTTTGTTTTTTTAAAAATATGATCCTTACCTTCCCATGGTTGAGTTAATGTTGTCTTTTTCTCCTTAGCCCTAGGGAGGCTCACAAGTGACAAACGTTTGTGTGTCAGTCCTGGCCATGTGTGTGATGTGCCACCAGCAACCTGTGGGCGTGTGTGTGTATGTGGGAAGAATTTATTGCCGCTTCAGTTACACCGTGTCACTGAAGTGGCTTTTTATTTCTAGATTTTCCCCCAAACAGGCTGTCTTTTCTTAGAAGATGAAGGTGTTCATTCTCTATCTCCTTTCATTTCGGATGTTTGAAATCCAGTAACATTATATACATTTTGCTGGCAAAGTGTGGATTTTTTTGAGGCTTCTAGCTATTCATTTTTCCAGAAACTTGCTATACAGTGTTCTGCCACATTAGGTTTCTCTAATAATCCATGGGAGGATGTGATCAAGATCTATTACTGCCTCTCAGTGTGGTCGTCACCTAATTTCATGAGGAGCTGTAGTGGCATTTCGCTTTGCTGTTTGCAGGTTTAAACCTGTATTTTGAAAGCCTTGCTGTACTAACCAGGCTTCAGAACTGTAAGGAACCAAAGGACATCATATGTCTTCTAGAAAATGTGGATTTTTCTCTTTTTTTTTTTTTTCTTCTTTGTCACCCTTAGATCCTTTTATGGCCATTTTCAGAGCAAAATACGAGGCCTTCAGTCATTTTGTATTCTGCTGAATCTGACACTTAGAAATGTAAACGTGTCTATCAGAATGCTATTAATTGAGAATAATAAATGTCCCTTTACAAGTGAAGTCTTTATACAGAGGTGACTCCTGCTGGGATTCCTGAAGGCATTTTTCTTTCAAAGCACAAATATTTCAGCACTTAAAGCAACATTTGATATCCTCTTGCCGTTTTCGTGGCCTGAGCCTCTGTGTTGCCGTGGCTTCTTTTTCTTCTCTCGACATTTTACAAGGTACACTGCATCCAAACGTGGACTTTTTCTGCAGAATTGTCCCTGAATTAATGGAACTCAAAAACCGCCAATGGCAGTTTTATAAAAAGTCCCAGAGTTCAGAGCTGGCTTGTCCTTTGACAGACAGAGGGAGAGGGAAAGGAACCAGCGCAGCCACGTAATAAATGTAGTTAATGGAACAAAGCTGGTGCCCGTTTACCTCAGTGGAGCTGATGAGGACAAGTTGTTCTCTGCCCCCATGTGCTGTGCAAGAACCTCTTTTGTGTGCAGGCTGCTTGTGCAGCTTTGGGCCCGTGTAAAAGCATCTTGAATGACACAGGCATGTGTCTGCCAGCCACTTAAATGCGTCGCCTTGGAGAACCAGGTCTGTAGGTTTTGAAGTAGAGCTCTGTTGTAATTCCAAACTTTCTTAATAATCTTGGCACACAGTGGACTGATGAGATTTAATACCTGCCCTTTAAGCTTCATTTTGTCTGCTTCCCTGTTAAAAGTTCCTTGCAGCTGGGCATGAAATTACTCAGGTTGCCCCTTCTACTTGTAAGGCTTTTAAGATGTTGGCATCCCAAAACAAAGGGACAGTGGCTCTTGTGTGATGTGGCAGGAGCCTTTTGTGGGTGTGTGAGAGTGGACCTGGATTGCAGAAGTGCTGGCAGAAATTGCCACTTCACAGTTTGGGATAAAAATGAGGCAAACCCTGTTCATGATGAGTAAAAGTGAGTAATAGTTTTAATATATTAAGGCTGTGTAAGAGGCAAGGACACAGGTTTGCTCTGATTTTGTCATGTGGAATGGGAAGAAGTGGTCCCTTGGTTTAACTCTTCCTTGCCCTGTGAAGAGAGTTACATGCAGGTGCCTGTGCTTATTGAAATCTTACCAGGGTGATACTTAGTGTTGCAGTGGATTGGCTCAAGGAAAGCCACCAAATGGAGCTGTGATGAAGCCATCCATGAACTGCATATCAAAGACTGATCGTTCTCTGGTGTTTATAATGCAGAACATCTGTCTCAAATGCCAACTTCCAAAATATTTCTCTGTGTGCTGATAACATGGTGGCAATTGTGGAATGCAGCTTTACCATTTTTGATGCTCCATAACAAAATCATGAGCTCAGGGGTATATGAGTATTATAATACATTAACATAAAAGTACAACTGTTTCCTGAAAAAACAGGCATTCCTCCCAGCACAACTGAAGAGAGAGAGAGGGTATTGTCAGTGGAGGTTTGCATATTGTACTGCAAGTGTATTTTGACACTAGAAACTGAAGAAATGGGAAACTAGATATGTCTGGGGAGTAACTACTAATCTAAGTGTCAGGTTTGATACTGGCAGACTCTGTGGAACCAGTAGCTCAGATCTCCGGAGGGCCGGCGGAGCCCTTGACCTTCGTAGCGGCAGATGAACGGTTGTTAGTGCTGGGGGTTGATCCTGGGCAGAGGGATGGGCAAAGCTCAAGCATGGAAGTGGTGCCTGTTTTGCATAGATAGAGGATGTCTCAGAGCACTAATGCATTGGAAGGGTTTCCCCTGGTTTTCTTGGCTGTTTAAATAGCGCTGCCCCTTGGCTTGACTTCTCTTTGGAGATGGACACGTTTCACCCCCAAGTTCTACGGTTGTAATATGGGAGTCTCTAGACAAAAAACATGCAGTGTCAGCACAGGAATCATGTTTTTAAAAAAATCAAATTTTCTGGTTGCTCAGGCTGTAGAAACAGTTTGTCATGGAGCTCATTAAAATAAAAGTAAATGTTTTGGAGTACCTCATTTATATCATTGGTGATGTCATACGACAGTGACAAGTTTTTGCTCCCCAGAGGTCAGAGATCAGCTGTAGGCTTTTGAGCACAAGATACATGTCCATCAAAGATGGCCAGAGTAGAGAGAGCTTAGCAAGTCCAATTCAGAGTCAGCTTATTGGTAGTACCCATGGAGAGAGGCTGAGGGAATTGGGAGAGAGAGGAGAAAACAACAGGGAGATGTCACCACTGGGAGGTTTTGAGATAACTGAGACAAACTCTTCTCAGAGGGCAGCAGAGGCTCTTACCTGAGAGAGGAATTCCTGCCAGGAACTTCCAGGGAAAAATACCCGTGCCCCAGGCAGCTGCCAGCAGGGGCAGACAGAGGCACGGTGGGACAGGCAGTGGAGGGTACAGTGATGGTCCCACTACAGCGCTGGGAAGAGGGACCTGCACTCCTCTGGTGTGCCTGATGGACCTGCTTGGGAGTGGAGCTGGATTTTAGCTGCCATAGGTTTGGGAATGAAGTGAAAATAAGGCCGAACCTGTATAAAAAGTGAGAAGTCTCTAGAGAAGTCTTCTGCTGTTTAATTCTCTGAAAGCAGAGTGGCGATTGCACACCCGGCAGCTGCTGTGAAATTGCTGCTACAGATAAACAAAAATGGGATAGATTTTTTTTTACTTGGACTTTAGGGTGTCTGAAATGCAGATATCTATTCTTTTGCACCCAATTCCTGTTTGTAAGCAAATCAATTAAGGACACAAATGGATCTTGAACTTTGGAAATCCTCATTCACACACTTCCATTAGGTATTAGATCTGGAGCAGGTGTTGTTTTTCCTTATCAGACTTTGGGTTCACAGTGAATGAGGAATAAGTACACTGGTGGTCTATGAAGATGAAGCAAAGTAATTGAGATTTCTGTATGCACATTACCACTTCAAATACTGTTGGCACTCAAGGAAAAAAAAAAAAAAAAAGGAAGACCTCCTAGGACTTGAAGTAGCAAATTACTCATCTCACACTTTGCTGTGGCAGATCGTGGCTTGCTTTATAGTAACATTCTTTTTTCCTGCACTTGGCTAATTTAGACACTCCTCTGAAAAGAGGTGCTGCATGGAGTGCAGTGGAGTTGAGGTAGATTGGAGAAAAGGATTACACTTTGCATGTGGAGGCAGTGAACGTAGGCTGCAGATAAACGACATGGGTTTAGAGCGATCATTGCTGCTGCAGCTTGATTATTTTTCTCAGGGACAGGTGCTGGCTCTCTCCTTACTTTGAAGAACTACAGTACTCGTGTCTGCACCATATTTCCTATAACATTTGTGCTCTCTTCTGTTCCTCCACTCCCTATCCACCTTCCTTTCTCTCCCAAAAGCAGGATGCTGCGATCGTGGAACTTCTGAGTCTTCAATATGCAACAGGTTGTGACAAGGGCACCCTATGGCCTATCCAAGTACCCATATCATGTACTTCATGCATATAAAGGCATCTGCTCCAGACCTTTAGAAACGAGGGTTGAGAGGAGCTGATGTGGCTTTGGGAGCAATCAGAGCTAGGAATAATGTAGGATTGTTCTTTAGGTTAACAGGTTAATGTAGGAGCTTCTTTAGGTTAATAAGCAGATGTTTGAAGCTGTTTCATCACTAAAAGGTGTGCTGAGAGCCAGCTGGGATTGCTTGCTTGGCCTGGGCAGTAGAGGAGTGCATGGCAGGGCTGGATATGTGTGCTGGGAAACCAAAGCTTGTCCCAGCTAGATGTCCAGCCATATTTCTCCAGGACTGCATCTGCTTTATGAACAGGCAAGGCAGGGAAAGAAGGAATATTATATGATTTGTAATAAGGTGGCCTTTGCAGTGGCCTTGCCCTTAATGACTTTTATTTTCACAACCCTAAACAAAGTTTATTGATACTTATAGTCTGTGAACTTTTACTTGGAATATCAAAATATTTATAGCTTTTTTCTTTGGAGGGGGAATAAATTACCTGGTTTCCTTTGGCACTGGTGGATATGTTCCTTTCTTTGATAAAGAAGCAAATTTGCTTTAGATTCAGTTTCTTGAACTTGTAGAAAAAATGTATAGCATTGAAACACTAGGAATTAATCTAAATAGCCAGTGTGAGGTGAAAATGCTCCCTATGCTTTAATTGGAATGGCCTGGTGAAAGCCAGTTCCCAGGCTGCCTCCCTCACTAACTGCCCACCTTGTGGCAGATTGACATAATTCCCCTGTCCCTGGGGAAGCATAATAGAGCACTCCCTGAAGTGCTCAAAATCCCAAAGGGAAATAAGGATCTCTTTTTCTTTTCTTTCCCCCCTCTTTCTTTTTTTTTTTTTTTTTATTTTTTAATGGGGTTTCTGGAGTGCTTATATTCATCCAGAGGATTGTGGCTATTAAATAGAGGGGGTTTTAAAGGTTTTTCTAATTGCCACGCTTCCTCTCTCTCCCCCCTGTTAAGTGCCTTTGGACAGTTGCAGAACTTTGATTTCAAATTTGTCTAATCTCTTGAAATATCTAGGTAGGGAAAACTATTGTAACTGAAAATGGCTCTGATTTTTTTTTTCCCCCTTTCTTCCATTTTAATAGATATGTTTAGTCTACTTTAAAAGCTTTCTGGAGAACCTTTTCTAAATGGCTAATTTAAGCTTGTCAGGTTTTAATTATAATCTCTCTATACACAAGTTAAGATGCTTAATGCTAGTGAAAAGTTCTGAATACAAAGCAAACCTGTGTCAAGTTGCAGAGCACTCTTACCCGTCTTAATTGCTTCTGGTCTGAACTTTAACCTTAACTCTCCCATCTGTCTTACAAATTCTCTTCTCTCATCACAACCACTTTCTTTTCTGTAGAGTGCTGAGGATCTGTCTTAATTCGGCAGGAGTTTCAGTCTGGAGAAAAACTGCCATCAGGCTGTGGATGTTCAGATCTTCCTTTATCCCACTGCAGCATGATGCCTGTTCCTGGAGTGCAGCCCTGCTCTCCCAGAGAGCCCAGAGCATTCCCTTACCCCTCCTAGAACAGGACAGCTCATGGGAGATGGGGTACTTCAGCTGTAGGAGAAGTGCCCTGGATCCCAAATATCTTGACAGCTTCTGGTCTCAGTTAAAATCTCTTCCCAACAAAATCAGTATGGCTTTTTTTGTTGTTGTTGTAGTTGTTAGCAGTTTTATTCCTTTAGTTAGGCAGTTTATTCCTTTCTAGGACTGTTGTCTGCCTCGTTTTCTAGCTGTGACCCAGCCTTTGTGGCAAAGGTTAGTTGCATCTTTTTCTTAGATAAGAATGGGTTTCATTCAAGCTTAGAAAATTAGCCTTGAAAATACTCAGTCAGTGCAGATTCCTTCTGGAGAGTGCATTTAAAAGTTTAAATCCAAAATTGATTTGGAAGTGCTCTAATCTAAAATAACCCTGATGTTAGCATTGTTGTCTGCAACTCCTGCTAGCCCTGGCGTTCCGGTTCAGCGCGTTGGCACACGGTTCCCTGATGCTGTGAAATTGAGACTCATCTGGAGATACAGCGTTTTCTAAAAAGGATTGCAGGGCACTTAAGACTCCTTATTTCATTAGTTCAGTGAAGGAGTTCTTCGCAGCAGTCAGGAGTCTCATGATGAGGTGGGTGAAAACTGAGCAAATCAAGCGGCGGACGCTCCTGCGGAAATGGAGCACAGGGAAAGCTGCTCAGTAAGTTTCTTGGCCCGGAAGTGTGGCATTTTTGGAGCTGAAGGTTAGGGGTTTAGAATTTCTCTTTAGTCTGAGGTTTCAGGCAAAGCATTAGTAGCTACATATCCGGGCCAGACTTCAGGAGGTACGTTTCAGGAGGTTTTCTGTTCTGCACATTGGGTTGGGTCATACGATTATTATGGTTTTTCATTGTTTCTGGCCAAGTGTAACCACCGTCATCTTCACGTACGTTGGTGAGAATTAAATGGAGCATAAAGAACTGAATTGAAGAGCAGGCTTGCACTTTTAAGGGGATGGGTTGCTGCATAGTGGTAATCATCCAGAGGAGCAGGATGCATTGAAGAAAAGAGTGAAGTGTGAGTACCATCCAAAGTGCAGGCAGCAGGTCATAAATTCTTGTAGTGGTGGTGGTCTGAAATTCAAGGAATAGGATTAGAGAGCTACAGTAGGTTAATGAAAATGGCTCCCTCAGGATCAGCTTGAGTTCAACTCAGTGGTCAGTCGTAAGAGGAGGAATGTCTTGCGCAATTCCAACTTCTCATCCATATTCTGAACACTGTGATGCTCTTGAATGCTTAATAGAGTAGAATATGCTCTGTTATGATATACTTCATATGACTTCTAGGATGTTTTAATGCAAACTAAATGTCATGCTAACTTGCCCCAAACCCGTAGTGTTCGCTTTATTCTGGAATATATGAATTGCAGCAGGGTTTGGACATATCAAAAAAAAAAGAAAAAAAGGGAACGAAAGAAAAAAGTCTTACAATTTTACTTGTGTCTTTCCTGTTGTCCAGGGAAATAGTGCTCAAATCCTGCCTCTATACGTCACCTCAAAGGAACTCATTATAAAATGAGTATACAACAGCCAAGAAACCACTTTTCATTCTTATCAGCATATTTTCTTGTAAAGAAGGGTAGCATTAATGGCCAGCTGTGGCTTGTGAGCCCTGAATTAATCAGAAGTGAATAATAAAAATTAATTTGAGGCATATAGTTACTAGCCAACTGCAGCTATAACAAATGTTTAATGAACAGCTTTGCACTGGGGTCTGCATACCTTTTCCTGGGAATGAAAGGGGAAATGTCCAAGAGTGGGACTTTCTCTGTCCTAATTGCAGCAGCAAAATGGGGTTGAGTAAAATCTGACTGTGGAAGCAAACTGTGGCTCAGTAAGGCTTAAGTTAGGCCTCAGTAAGCAGAAGAACAGAGGCAATGAAGTATTTAGCCTCTGCTTTCTCTGCTTTCTCTATCTTCACAGCATTAAGAGGACAACAATTTTGGTTGATATTATTTGCAAGGTACAGCAAATTCTTTCTGACAAACATCATCCTGCCCTTTATCTAGTCCTGAAATATTAAACTGCTTTTGCCAGAGCCATCAGGAAGGGAATTGTGCTCTCTGGGGTCAGCACTGGGAGAGGAAGGATTGGTTGTTGGTGGGCTACACTTTGTATAAACATCTTGGGTCTTTGTCAAACTGCTTGCAAGGCCAGGATATCCAGGGACCTCTTGTAGCTGAGTGTCTGCACCATACTAGTCATGGGCTTTTGTCTGGTCCTTCTCAGACAGCAGCTGTACCTGAGCAGAACACACTCTGCTCCTCTTTGTGGCTTCTGCTGCAAAGGACAAGACAGTTCTGGGTCTCCATCCCACTCGAGCTCTCCTCTGCCTCCCAACCACCCCTGGGTGCATTGAGGAGTTTGGAAAGGAGCAAGGCAAAACCTTCAAGAGCTAGTAGTAGGACTTTCAAGGTAATTTCAAGCCCCTGGGGTCTGACTAGGCATTCCACACTGCAGGTGTGGATAAATCTAGTAAAGCTGCACTAGATGTGAACCATTTTTGACACCTCTTCTGAGACTTGTTCTTGTGCAGCTGAAGCTTATCAAAGCAGCTCCACAAATTCCACGGCCTTTCGGAAGGTTGTGTAGTGTCACTCGAAACTTCAGGGCTTGCAGAAGGTTAGGGTATTATTTATACCTACAGTGGTACAAACTCCACTTCCTAAATCAGTATTTATTTATTGGTTTGCTCACCAGTGCACGACTGAGACTGAGAGTCTCCACACACAGGCACTTGGAACTGTGACCACCTCAGCCTCTCTCCTGCAACAGGAAAAACACACCACTTGGATATAATTGAGGCGTGGAAGAGATGGGATGCTCCCTTAACCTTGGTTTTCCTTTGCTACTTTCATGAGACAAAATTCCAGTCTGCTTTGTTTTTCAAGTCAGCAAACCGATTATATATTGTAAAAGATCGGTGTTTTCATGGGTGAGTAGTAATTACTGAGTAATGGCTTAAAACATTTCCTGAAGGAACATAAAGCTGTTTTTAAAAGTCAAGAGTACATTAAAAGGATTACCATGTAGATTTGATTTTTAGATAACACTAAAATGGATCCCAAATGGACTTACGAAAAGGGATGCTATCTCTTTTAATGGAAAGTGCATGGTCTGACAGCTCAGCATGCAAATGGTCCTGCAAAGGACTGTCTGTTGTGTTTTTTCCATTCAGCAAGAAGACAAGGAAATAGCTTGCTCTTCTCCTTTCAACTTTTAATAGCAGATGGGTTGCCCTGGTTTTGCTAGGAAAGGGAGAAAAGGATAGGTTTGGCGGATAACTGCATCTTTCTAAATCACTGGGGAAGTGTATTTCACGACTTCTGGAAGGTCAGTCAGCAGCAATTGTATCTCTTACACAGATTGCATTAAGTAGATAGATTCCCTCCACATTCTCCATAGGCAAATCTCTCCTTGTCTCTTACATGCAAATAAATTTTAGTCCTAGTATATTTATTACACTAATCTTGTGCACGGCATGAGCATCAGTGCTTGGCTTGGCAGTAAGTTTGGACAGGGCAGGAGGGGCCCTACAATATTCATACTACAATACCTTGCAATCACTATAGCATTTTCTATTTCAGAGTTGCCAGCACAACTTTCTGGTGATTGATGGTATAAAATATGCTTTTGGCCCGAGTAGGATTTCTTCTAGAAACATTTAAAGGAGTATATTCATATTTCATTAAATACAGAGTGCACCAGGATTCCAAATTCTTTTGTGGTATTGCGCAAATTATTATAGGCTCCAAAAAGCTTGAGAAATATCTATAAGCCTGTGAAAGCTTTAGATTGGATAGTCATCACTGCCTGCATTAAGGGCTGTGACAGATTGCTTCATCAGTGTACACAGAGCAGAACATCAAATGGCCATTTGGCAATGGGCACTGAAATTCTATTAAGGTTGCCGAAAGCTTAGGTTGACATTGTATACGTCTGCAAAGAGGCAGAAGAAAAGATGATGATGATGATGATTGTGCAATGATATAGTTCTATTCTCCTTAAAAGATTGACATATATAGCATGCCAGATCTTTCAGGGTGATGTTAATGTTTCACTGCTAAACCTGAGCTCCGCTGCTCCGTGCATCTTTGCTTGTGTCTTGAAACCTCCGTATGTTAAACAGGCCCTTTGAACTGGGAGGTGAGAATTGTGCAGTATTACACATGTGCCTGGAAATAACAGAGGAGTTTTTACTTCTCAAACACTCTTTGGGATATTTAACTTGATATCAGGTTTTTCCATTTGATTTTCTTGCCTTTTGGAAAAGGGGGAAGGAAACAAACCCCCTCCTTGTGTTTAATTTTGGTACATAGGTTATTCTTAAAAGAGCTGAAAAGTGAGGCATGAGTTGTTACTTTTGTGACCATTTGACTCAGAGACTCTTCTTCCACTGGTTTTCTCTGACACCCAAACCCACTAAATAGACAACTTTTGAGCTTAGTGTCTTTTCAATGGTCACCTGCAAATTGATGGAATATTGAGGAATATGGGATGAATTTCAGGCCAGTCATCCCTAATAATAGTTTTCTCATCTGTTTCTCATTCCCAATAATGGTTTTCTCATTCTTATACCACTGAAAAGTTGGTTTGAGGGTAGTCACTCCATTGCCAGACTTCCTTCTACTACAGACACTGAAGGAGGGAGCTGGCCACCTGAAATAAGGGTCTTTGCCAGACTGCAGTATGCTAAATTGTAACTAATGGAGAAAAGTTGATCAGAATGTTCTCAGATTAGGTTGAAAGCAGAAGAAATTTGCATGTCTTTGTACTGCTTCCAGGGCTTCAAACAGTAAAAATGGATTTTACTGAAACACTGGATGTGCTAAGAATAAACTTTGGACACGTGCCAATTACAAAAAATTAAAGCTGAAACAAACATATTTTATGAGCACAGGGAAAACATTGCTTCCTGAAATGATTTATAGAAACCGTCTTGCAGCAACAATTATTATGGTTTGTGTTTAGTCCTGCTGCCATGTGTTTCTTTATAGCTACAGGTTGGCCTCTGGTAGGAGCAACTCTGTAATTGAGAGAGGCTAAAAACAGGTATTGGAAGACCCAAAACTTGTGAAGAAAATGAAAATCTGGATTCTAACCCTAAACCTCATGTCCTGAATCAGGACCTGCATTGGTACAGATTCAAATGATGGCAATGATTATTTTGGATATGTTAGCATGTCTGAGCAAATGGCTTGGAAACAGGGTCCCTACATATGAGATTGGAAGCGGGTTTTAGCCACTCATGAAGCTTTGGGTTACTTTTAGGCAGCTGAAACTGCCAGGAGACACTACACTCTAAAATGTATTTCTCTACAGCCTGTCATGAAGTGTATGGACAAAAAGAAATTGCTGTGTTACTGGGCAGAGGACTATAGAGTAATTAAGATAGAAGTGGTGATCAAAATGTTGTTTCTCCCATTAACTGCCCTCTCCAACTACTTTTTTGCCATTCTTGGGAGATTTGTTCAGTAATGATTCGGAAGAAAGAATACCACAAATGAATTGCTAAAGCAACTGTAAAAATCACCAGCTGCATATTGCAGCATGAAACTGGAAATGAAAAAAGATTGTGGTTACCCATTGAATAATTCTGATGAATGGTCAAAGGCTTACTCATAAGCATTTAGTTGCAAGTACTCAGTGTTCCAAATGTAACGTTTTAATTGGATATACAGATGACAGGATGAGTTTCACCTTGCTGGCCGTAATTCTTCTGATGAAATTCTCGGTGAAGATGCCTGAGACAGCGTACTCTCCATTCAGTGGGAGTGCAAGGTCTGGCTTGTTTCACAGTGTGCAATATTCATAGAAGGTGAGTAATACAATACTGGGAACACAAAGTGAGTTTCTTTTTAAGGGAATGAAATTCACTGCATCTTTTTGGCAATGACTGTCTGCATTTACTTAAATGGGTGATGCAGGGCTCTAATGCTTTTAAATGATATCAGATCCTCTGATAAAAGACATAAGACTGCAGCCTATTTATTGTGATGAGACAGGAGTTAATAAGATTACTCCCACTCTTCAGTTACTTTTTCATCTTTTGCAGCCAAATGCTGGGGTTTTTGTTAGCAGGCAAAAGGAGGTCAGTTCATTTAAAGGGTGTTGATGCTAGAAATAAACATATTTTTCCCCTCAAATAGAACTCTGAAACCTAGGCTCAATTGCCCAACTGCCAAACCCCTGGCCTTTAAACCAGAATTGCTTTTAGCACTGGAATGCTGCATCCCTATAATAACCACTTATATAATTCTTAAAAAAACCCTTAAAAATAATAATAATTTTTTAAAAGTGTAGTGTAAACCTTAATAACTGTGGTGTTTGGCAGAAGAATGTTCAGAAATGTGGGGGCAGTGCCTTCAGACACTTCATTCAAGGAAGAATTTGTGCTGGAGAATAAAAACATAATTCCAGTGCTGTGTTGTGCAAGGTGCTGTACAACAGGGAGTGATTGTCACAAACCTTTTGGAGACTAGAAATGTGTGCATAGTTATTTGCTTTGTTGTTGAGCAAGCTTTGACTCTTACGGTAGCAACTCTGAGGAAAAGTTTTGGTGTTTTAAAAAAAGAAAGCCAAAATAACAACAAAAAAAACACCCCCCAAACAAAAGCCCCAACAACAACAAAAAAGCCAACACCAAAAAACTTGTCGAGGGAAAGAGTTAAAGCCATCTGCCTGAAAGCATTGTGTAAAACATACACACAATGTTGGGGAAATAAGCCAATTATGTGTGCTTCACAGGAGGTGGGGGACTGACCTTTGTGTATAATTAGTTCTTTTATTTAAAGCAAAGATTTTGAATAGAATAACTAATTAGCTGTCATAAATGGCAAATTGAAGATTTTGGCCGGATTCCTTGGGGAGTGTGGGAGGATGTCCCTCCTCCCAGCCCGTACTGTACGCTCTGGCTCCCCTCATTAGGGTTGTTTTTAGTTCTCCGCAGTGGTAATGAGGAGTGCAGCGGCGGCACTTCTCGGAGCCCCCTCTAATAAGGCATGAAATGCAGGTGGAACAGAGCTGCCTCCAGCTCCTGCCGCCTTCTCCCAGCACATGTGGGTGTAGCCAAGGGCTCGGGGAGAGAGGGGAGGCTGAGGGGGGCAAGTTGGAGTGGAGGGGGTCTGAAAAGTCCTGGTGATATCACCTGTGTTTTATGCTCTGGACTGGAGTGTATAAAATACAGGCAAGCTGCTAAGCCTTGAGGCATATATCATTAGCTAGCAGTCCCCCATTACTCTTTCAGGCCAATTAACCTTTAGAGTTGCATTAGAGAAATTAGGTGGTGAACTTCCCTGCTTTCAGAAGGGACCTTCTGCTCTCTTGCAGACCAGAGCACTGTGGAGCCGTGCGCCGTAGGACCAGTGCAGATAACTGTTATTTAAAAGGTCTGCCATTTATGAAAAGTTCCCAGGCTCTCTTGGAAAGGAGGCTTTATGAACAGTGCCTTTAGAGGAGCTGCAGCTGATTGCCATGTGAATAGAAATATCAGTAAAATGGCTTAGAAAAATTTAGAGGTGTACTTAGTGGACACTTGTGTTATAAAGCCAGATGAATCATTTTACAGAAGGACTCCAACTGAGCAGATACGGGCTGATTAAAGCTTGTTTGTCTGGCTATGAATAGAGGTAAAGTTTGGATTACTCACTACAATAACAGCCTCTTTAGACACAGACATAAATTTCAGTATGTCCAGAGGTGGTGTCTATAATTTTTTAATGTGTATTGGAGATCTGAGCACTCGGAGCGGGTTTAGTTTTGTATTTACCAGCAGCAAGTCTATTAAGTTGTAAAGGGCAAAGAAGGGAGTGTAGGTAGCCAGAAATAGAAAGGATTCATCTACTGTTTCTAAGAAAAGAGAGCACTGGTTATCTAGCAACAGAAGAGGAGAGAGCAACTTGATGGTACTTCCAGAATTTGGCAATAATCAGTGTTCCCTTGTGATCACATATTTAGATATGTGAGTGTCCAGCTGTTAATTTTTCTAGTTCTGCAACCCTACTCCTCATTTTCTAATCCTAGCACACATGGAAGTTGTTGAAGGTGACCCCTTTGTTTCTTGACAGCCCCTTAACAAATTGAACTAGGTATCTTGGCATTTTTAGGCAAGTACTGGGGGAAAAACGTGCATAGAGAAACGAAGCAGCATCACAGTCTTGCAGTGGGGAAAATTCCAAAAAGAAAGAGCAGTTCTCTAGGTGGTTTCTGCCTGCAGAGCCCAGGCTGCTTGAGGTCTGCTGGAAGTGGGAGGCAGCAGGAGGAAAGCAGGGTTTGGTGTTGATTGTGTCCTCTCTCTGCAAGCCTCTGACTGTGAAAAGGGTTAAGCTTCTGAGATGCTTCTCTCTTGTTGCTTGGAAATGACATGGCAAGTGTTTGAGGAACCCTTGCTGATCAAGTTTGGCAGTTTTTGAAATTTTGTTTCACGCCTTGCCTGCTGTGTCAACTCACCAGCTAATTGCAGCTGCAACTTTCTGTAGTGGCTTGTGTGCTCCGTGAAGACCGGTTGGTTGGGATGTCAGAGGGAAATCTCACAGCCCAAAATGTAATTTCAAAACACTGAACCTGACCAGCAGAGGCTGACCTTGCTCGTTATTATCTGAGTGGGAATAGCAGCTTTGAACATCATATGATCTCTGAAATGGTACCTTTTTTCATTAGAAAGCCCCCTGCTGAACGCTGACCAAACACATAGCTTTTTTCCTTGCTTAAGGTACTGCTTAAAAATATATCTATACCTGTTCCTTTGCTAGTTATTAGAAGCAAATCAAAGTGTTACATTCCCCTTACTCGCAGGAGCCTCTCATAAGACAGTGGTGCTCTTGCAATAGCGAGGAGCTCAGATGGCTTGGCTGCAGAGAGCGAGGGCTACCAGGGCCACAGATGGAACAAGAACTGCCCGTGCAGTCAGCCCTCAGCCATCCGGGCCTGCTTGCCACAGGACACCCTCCCAACCTGCCCTAAATGGTCAAACCAGCTTCTCCTAATGGCCCAGCCAAGGTTTCATCCCTGCACAACTGCCCTCGTGCTTGACGATGCTGCTGCGGTGTAACCCTCTCTCTGGGTGAGGGCAGCTGTACCTCTGAAAGGGCACTGCTTTCAAAGGTGGGGCCTTGGGAAGTCCCATCTGGTTGAGGATCTTGTATTTCTGAACCACAGAGCTGATCTCAAACCCCACCCACGCAGCAGCCCTCCTGAGCAGGGGTTTAAGATGTGCCGGTTATCTGGAATCTGTGTCTTTCCAGATGCAGGATCCTCATGATACCTACACAAACATTGCAAAAGAATTGTATGATGACCCTGCTCCTTGTGAGAAATGCTCCTCTGCCTCTAACACAGAGGTACACATGTAGAGAGCCTGTTTGAGGGGTGAGTAATGACTTGCTGGTGTCTGGGGCTCCTATCTAAAAACATAATTCGCACATCTAGGTCCTAGTTTTCATAAGTGCGAACTATTTTCTTTCATCACTGGTACTGATCTCACACAGCTTGCAAATGCAAATTCACGGGCTCACCCTTCTCTGCCTCACAACAAGGCAGCCTCTTCTCACAATGTGCTGCCGTGGAGTCGGGAAGAGCATGGAAATTACTCGAAAATTGAAGCTTCTCTTTGCTACTAAAATGTTCTTTGGATTAAAAAAACAAACAAAACCAAAAAAAGGTGTGTCTAGAACCATGGGGCCACTTCCCTCATTCTCGTAAGAAACTCTCACCAGGCGCGCAGGACTCCTGCAGTCTGACCCCTGGCACCTGCAGCATAATCCACTTCTGATGCTTCCCTGTCTTCTCCCTCTTTCCAAACGTGCGTGTGTTTCTCTGTGGCTTTGTATGTAGAATTTCTCTCAGCAGCATTACAGGTTGCATATGTGACAGTCTAACACGGGTTTTCACTTAATTATTGCAGATTTGTCACTGGCATCAAAAGTTTGCTTGTAGGGATTTGGCGAGCAGGTTTTGAGTGTGCTGCAGGAGAGGGCAGGAGGCCTCTTTAAGCCTTTAGGGTTTTTGAATGTTACTTGGCCTGTCTCTGTGCTGCTGAGACCACTTTGATTACAGATGGATCAATACCTCGCTGTTTGTGTGGAGGTGTCTTAAGTGTTATTGTCATCTGCTCGCGGCTCTGACAAAGCAATTATTACTGTGCGAGTGGTGGGTTTACATGTGCTGACCATTAGGCGCTCTCAGGTCACCCTGGCTTTTAAGGAAAGCAGCACATGTCACTTACTGCAGTGGCACTTGCTCGGTCCTCTCTGGTTAAGGGACTGTTAATAATTCTATTATCAAGCTGCTACTTTCTGGGACATCCAGCGCTTCCTATAGAAAGGGTGGATTAACGTTGTGTAACAGTATATAACCAGTGACACCTGCTACTGTGCCACAGTGTCCCTTCTCATCATCTCTGCATTGCTAAAGCCCACAGTGTGCTTCTTACAGGCCCAGCATTGTCATTTTTAGTGACTGACACCAGTAAAAATAAAAATCATAACAAATTAAATCAAGGCTCTAGAGCAAATGGAATTCTGGCATCTCAGTGAGTTAATTTCTTCTTTCATCATTTCCTGTCCTGTCTCTCACCTTGTTTATTTTTCCACCTATTGATTCCATGAAGTCCTTTCCTGCCTCACTCTTAAACTGAGAAGAGTGACAGGTATCACGGCTGTGCCAGTGCTCACCGTGGCAGGCACTGGCTGCTTGGAGAAAAGGAAAAACCTGGAGACAGCACGGAGAGGAAGGTGGCCACAGCAAGTCTCCCCCAGCCTCCTGACCTGAGTATGCTGTCACCACCTCATACCCAGCTATGCTTGCTTTGCAGTCCCAGCAGGGACTTCCAGGGAGGAAGAAACTCCTGGCTTTTTGCTACTGTCTCCATCAATACATGAGGAGGAAAGCTCTGCTTTGCTTAAAGAATGTGGCTTCACTAGTGGCAGAGGGGCACTGGTGCGGTTGTTCTCAAGGGTATTTGAATCACATTTATTTTGGAGCAGTCCCTGGCCTGCTCTGGTTTTCAGTCAGGCCTCTGTCACCAACAGGATTCACAAGAGAGGAAAAACAGTGGTATAGAACATCTTTTTATACCCACTCCTCTCCCTTCCCCATCAAACTTGATTCAGGCAAGATGCTGGACCGGGGGGGGGGTGGGGTTAGATACACTGATGGCTCTTCTGCTCTTTTTAATTGTCTGTGGCAGGTAATTAACAACACAAGGGTACAGCTAATGAGGGGAAAAAACAAATGTTGAAATTGCAGCCAGTTTATTCTGCTGCAAGATGCTTGTTAGAAAAAGTCGGGTGCGTTGTGTCAGTCCTACCCTTAGGAAAAAAGGGCTGCGTTCCTGCAAGTGTCGCACTCCCTCTTAGCCTGCGACAGCAGATGAGGTTAGAATTCCTTTGACTGTCAGCTCCTTGCAATGTGAGCTCCTTGTAATGGCAGCAGCAGCAGTGTTTGCTCACAGATCTGCTCCAAATGCCGCAGCCTGGCCGAGCTGTTTGGATGTCCTCTAAAGGAGGTGCTGTGTTTGCGTTGCAGGTGTGCCCATGTTATCCGTACAACCCAAAGGGAAGCAGAAGGGCTGCGCTGGCTGCAACCGGAAGATCAAGGACCGCTACCTGCTGAAGGCTCTGGATAAGTATTGGCATGAAGACTGTCTAAAGTGTGCCTGCTGTGACTGTCGTCTTGGAGAGGTTGGATCAACTCTTTACACAAAAGCAAATCTCATTCTCTGCCGCAGAGATTACCTGAGGTAAATAGAGGGACGTACTGTGGGCTCTTCCCGAAGCCTCTCAGCGTGCTGCCGGCTGTCTGGCTTCCCAAAGCTCTCCTGTGAACACGTGTGCTCGTGCATGGCCAGCCCTGCCCAGAAGAGACTGGAGTTTCTTCCACTGTCTAAGCAGGGCTTTTTATTTGCACTTAACATATTTTGCAATCAGGGAGGTGAAATCCTGTTTTTAGGTGAAGGTAGAAGGAGGAGGTCATGACTTTTGTTATTATGGACTGTCAAGAACAAGCTCTGCTTGCTGAGTAAATTAGGAAAAACTCTTAATTCTCCTTGCATATCAACTGAGACCTGACCAAACCTTTACCTTTTCTTTTTCAGTCATAGCTTTCAGACAGACTTCTAGTCTTGAGTAAGGTTCATCCCAAGGGGCTCTTGTCTCTTCCCTAACTAAACAGAGCAAAACTCCAAAATTACAGATCAACTTCAAAAAATGTTTCTGTCTGAGGAAGTCAGCAGAGACCATCACTAACTCGGAGCTAGAACCATCCTGTCAGTGTGTGTCTGCAATACATAACACATGGGATTTTTTGCCTGGTGTATGGGGGTTTTGTGCAAGATACTTTATGCAAACATAAATGAATATTAATAAGACAGCAGGCCTAATGCAAATATTATTATGAGGGTCACACTGCAAAACACTCTGAGTTTTGCTTTGTTTTTCCTTTGGAAGAATGCACTTGATCTCCAGCTAATGTGTATGTTTTCTTTTATTTTTCCTCATGCACTGCTAGCATTTCCCAGGCAAGCTCAACCAGCAAAACATCTGAAGCAAAGCAAACCCAGCACGCTGCTGGAAGGCAGGGAGGTAAAATGCCTTCTAACCTTGCAGTGTTCAGGCGCTGCCTAGATTAGTGTCAGTGCTCAGATGCTTCATGTGTTGCAATGTAAAACGCATTTCTGAAAATCTTCAGTAAATATTATCTCAGTAAACTTGAACAAACAAGTTTCTCCTTCTAAAGATGAGAGATTAAGCGCTGAGCCAAACAGAAGGACTGAGTCTATCAGCTGCCATGTGGGAGCTGCCACCTTGCCCTTCAGCCCAGCAGTGCACAAGAGCATCCTGCTCACAGGAGGGTTTTGGAGCTGAAACTCTTCAGGGCACACATGAAATATCCCAGCTGAAATTCTGCCACACAGGCAGAAGTTGAAGCTCCATATCTGGTTAGGTGGGGCGTGTCCCCAAAATCTAAGTGAGGAGGAGCTTGGGTAAGGGTGAACACATCTGAGGTGGAAAAGACGGGATAAGCAGCCCGTGGAAAAATGGAACGGGTGTGATGAGGAAAGAGTCAACTATCTTCACTATAATGAAATAATTTTTGTACCTTCCTTAAATCTGAATATTTACTAATGTCACATGTCACTTGCTCTGGAAGCATCCCTAACCCTGTCTGTGCTAAGCTAAAAAAAATTGAGCTCCAGAAGGTTCAAATTCAACACAGAGATTTCTACCCCCAAATTAGCATTTTGGTTCTCCTTCTTCAGCTTAGCTATACTTTTTCTGTGCTGTGGACATAATTCTGATGTGTCAGTGAAGAATATTTCGGTTCTTCGCTTTGTGAGGAAGTCTTTCATTGCAGTATCACAATTGGGTCATGCTAGATACTATCACAAGGACCCCCAAAATCTCTTAGGAGAGCTACTTTCAGGAATAGTTTTGTTTCCAGGAAGAACAGCTGCATTATTTTCTGAAGTATTTGTTTGTACTTTATCTTGTTTATACATTATCTTTTCTTTATCTTGTTTGCACCCAGCTTGCCAAGTGATCCAGGTCTTTCCATCTGTCATTCTGCACTTCATTATTTATCACTTCTCTTGACTTTGTCATTTCTGGTCTTGAAAAAGTGTTATACTTGTGGTTTTGTTTTTTTTTTTTTTTATTTGACCCTGAAGATAGATATTCAGCTTTATTCTGTGTATTGCAGAACCCTGCTACAAATACTGAGCTGGACAGTGTTTCCAGTTTACATTTGCTTTTTGAGACCTGTGAGCTACCCCATGTTTTGTCCATTTAATAAGCACCGCATTGATTTTGGTTTATTCTAGTTTCATAACAAAAATAATGTGTGGCATCAAAGCAGACATGTTAAAGTGCCAAAGGACAGCACTATTGATGCTGTTAGGCTTAGAGGAACCTTTCTATATCACTGGAGTTGTAGAGCACTCCTTTCTTTCCTTGGTTTATCCCGAGAATGCTGCTTTGAGGTGGAAAAGCTTAATCTGTGATTTTCCCACTGGCCCCTAGATGATGTGAATTTTCTGGGGCACACCAGAAGCCTGTGCTGCAGATGGAAAAGAAGCCAGGCATTGCAGACCCCAGGAAATGGCCCATGTCCCAGCTTTGAGAAGAGAGGGCAGTTCATGATACGAACTATGGAAGGCAACAGTTGGGACTTGTGTTTGACCATGGCCATGGAGCTTCTGTCACAGCACCAGTTAAATGTGGTCTCTGGAACAAACTTCTGTGCCTGAAAGGGGTCTTGTAACACCTCTGTCTCCGTTTTTCAGGTTGGAATAGTTCCTGGCCCAACAAGGGGGAAGTCTGTTGCTATTTGTGCAGCATGGCTAAGCTGTGAAGGCTTATGTGGCCTTTACATTAAATATTTCCCCCCATCTGAATTTAGGGTGTTAGAGCTTTGAGTGTTTTTGTTGGGAAGAACAGTATAATTGTCATATCCTAGGAAATTTGACCTAGACTCGGCTAGAAAGGAATAATAATGAATTCTGTAACAGTGTTGTTAATTAGCTTTCAGCTGTTTCGGCAGCTTTACAGATATTATGGCTTTTATTCTTACTAATAAGTAAATTTAGTTTATACTGGGTTTTTTTGGGGGGTTCTGCTGAATTCCTGGGATCTGTTCTCCTGAAGCTAAGAAACCCTTTCAGGCTCCCAGGATTGGAATAAGGGCATTGGTACACAGTCCCATATTTATAGAAGTATATAGCAATTTTTTTAGTTTAAAACATCTTGTGTTGGCTTCTACATATAATATTTCTTTCTCCCTCTATTTAACTATTAGTTCTATTAATAGAAGGAGCTAAAGTTGCCATCACGATCTTCTCTACTGTTTGTTCCCTCCTGGTAATTTGAATTTCTCTTCTTGGCAAATTAACCATTCCTGTCATTATATAATTCCTTCACATTAGTAGTTTTAGAGTTTCTATCCACGTTTTTTTTCCTTGTTGAACAACTCACGGTATTTGGTCTACTAGTCAAATTTCAGCAGAACTCGTTCCTAAAAACAAGTTTTCATACTTCACAATGTAGTTGCACCCCAAAGGACTGGAGAACAGTCAGAGGAATTCAGCCAGAGGGCTCCTGGAATAGTCTGTTGGCAATTTGCAGCTCTGGGACCCTCCTGTGCCACCCCTCCTGAGGGCAGGTGTGGATGAGCCACGGCCACTGCAGGGATTGGGGCGAGGGATGGACCTGTGGCAGAGGGTCGGGACGGGAGCACGGCCAGCTCCGTCCCCGCTGTGGCAGCGTTCCTTTGGAGCTGGCTTTGTCCCAGGCACTGGGAGCACGGTGGGCTGCCAGCTGTGTGTGCTGATCCTCGGTGGGTTTTCAGCAGCAATCTTTCCAACGTGTTCCAGGAGCTGCGAGCCGACCGTAGCCTGATCATTTGTTTCAAAAGATAAACTGTCGTCATTGCTTGTGAAGGAACATTTGTTAACCTTCACATTTCATAAAACACTTTCTTGCTCATTTTTTAATCATGAAAGATGAAATTGGATCTCGAGTTGTTATCCTTGTGGTATCACCTCAGTCTCCAGCTGTGTCTCGATGTATCTTTCAATACATTTCGTCTCAGCAAATAGATTTACCATTTGTTCCATAATCACAGTTCCAGCATTCCTACCTCTAATTATTTTTGATAAGCAAATGCTATTGAAGGAACTGCTTCTGGGACAGAGCAGCTTAGCATGCAGGCTCAGATGGCTCCTCGCAGCCCCCACGCAGCGATGTGTGTTTGTTCCGAGGCATAATTAAACATTCACCAAGCTCCGCTTCACAGGGACGGGCCGGGTGTTGCATCAGGATTTCCCATGAGGAACTGACAACTTAAATTTCACTGTGAAGTGCTGATGAAGAACGTGATTTTTCCTTTTTACTCAGCATGGTGCCCTCACACGAGCAAAGGCAAGTCGGGCTTGCTTTGAGAGGAGCAGAACTGTTGCTTCTGCGTGTTTGATATGCTGGCGTTGGTAAAGTATTTCATCACGTAAACTGATTGGGGCCTTAATTAGACTCCAAAGAAAGCTCAAAACCTGCATTAAAAAATGATGATGAATCAGTAAAAGAGAAGGGCTTTCTGGGAAACCCTGATGCTGTTCTCAGTGGGTTTCATGGCAGTTCTTTTCACCCACCTTCCCACATCAGGGCTGCAAACTCGGCACGGCATCACTCTGCACCTGGTGTTGGTGCCTTCAGGGAGCAGAGCAGCCCTCTGCATCCTGTCTGAGGGACGGGGACCTCCTGGCAGGACTGCCATTCCCTGTCACCCTTCAGCACTGATTGTATCATGGAGGCTTGAATGCCACCCTCAGCAGCTCCTGCTTAAATGACTCAAATGCTGAGTCCTGGGGTTTTTGCTCTACTCCAAACACCCCGGGGCATTCATTCTGTCAGTGAATCACTTTAGGAGCCCTTTAGGTGAAGTGTTCTGCATCTGGCAAATGTGCAGGGTTTAATTTTCTTGTGGGATAAGAGCACAAACACGGGTGCCCTGCTCTATTGGCACAGGAGAATGTGGACAAATTCCCTCCTCCTGGTGGCCTTCCTCGAGTCAGTGACAACAGCCCTGAGCCAAACCACTAAACCACGGCTGGATGTGTGAGAACAAGCCTTTGGGAACCAAGATGTGTGTGCCCCAAGAGACAGAACTTCAGTTAATCTCCCCAAGACATCACCAATACTCCAAGTGTGGCTTCAACCTGCAGAAGCTGCAGCACCTTTGAAGCAGGAAGGAGAGAATTTGGGACATTTTTTTTCCTCTGGAGAAGCACAGTGTGCATGCACGCACCAGGAGCATGCCCTGCCGGATTTTCAAGGGACATGTTCAGCGTGGGAAGGAGAGGTATAAATGCAGTGTGTCTGAACAAATGGTGTCTGCTCAGAGCCTAAAAATGTCACTAGACCGAAGTGCTGCTTTTGCCTCGCAATAGGGAGTGTCTTGCATGCTACATAGGACACCCTCACTTCTACACTTGGTGTCTGTACAGATTAAGGAGGATTAATTAGGCTCAAAATACAATGTGTCTTGGCAATATTGCTGTGCTTTGTGGTGTTAAAGTACAGATTTTTTTTTTTTTTTTCCTCCACAGTAGCTGGGTTTCTCACAGCCTGTGCCCGTACTGTTTGTTTGTTTGTTTGCTTTTTGCCCTTTTTTTTCCATCTCCACAACTTCTCACTGAGGAGGAAAGCTAATGGGGAGTAGTTCTGCCTGGCTCTGGTACACTAGCATGCCTCCAGCACTTTCAGCTTTGCCGTTTTCTGACTGCTCTGTTTAAACTCTCCTAAGAGGATGTTGTTGCACTTGTGTTCAGCAGTGCCAGAGCAAGGATGGGCTTAAGGTCAGCAGCTACAGTTATACCATGGGAACGGCTGGGGCAGGGGAGGAGGACTTGGACTTCTCCTACCTGCTAATAGTCCCAACCCCTCTGTAAATATCTGCTGGAAAGATGGAGGGAGAGGCCAAAGGAGTAAAAATAAGTGAACATTCAGATGTGTCCTTCAAGTGAAAACAGACTCCCTTGAGCAACCTTGAAGTTCACGCCCAGTAATCTCTGAACCAGTGTGGTCACTTGGCCAGGGGCTGTTCCGTACTGGTTCAACTCCCCCTGCCATGCTGTCCTTGAATGCCAAACCCTTTGGCATGCGAGATGTAAATTCTTTGGGATTGAACTTGAAGGCTTCATGAGAGGACAGCTTGACCAACTTCATTAGTATCAAAATGCATTTCTTTTCCTTCAGCTGACATGACTTCCCACTGCAGCCCTGACAACAGCGTTCTGGATAGGAGGGTGCACCAGTTAATATGTATTTACGGTGCTGAATCTCCTGTCACTGAGGCTTTCTCTAATATTACACAAAGGCTGATCACAGGAAAGTTGTCTGAAGTTGCTTTTAAGCTTATTCTTTTTATCTTTTTAGTGATGTTCAGGCTTTCCCTGCATTTATTGGTATATTCAATTTTCCAGTCAAATCACACTTGTAGCTCAGCATATTTCTGATATCCACAGGTGGGAAAAATACTGATTGCAGTATTTAAGAGCCACCCTCACTGAAAAACCAGTTTTTGGTTTGTTTCAAAAGGTGGGGACGAAGCCGTTTCTTTTCATGATGATGGGTTTCAGGTACATAAAGCACGTCTTGTTCTACAGCAGGTCCTGATGAAACTAAGAAATAAACAGCAGCAGAGAAGGTGTATGGGAAAACCTCTGTCACCTGGAGAAGATATGAGTATGGAGTTCCATAGCTCTTCTAAAACTTGCACATCAAGATAATCTGGATATATAAACATGTAGAAAAATGTATAGTTGTACACAATCTCTACAAATGTAGATATTTATCTGTAGGTTAGTGTTCAGTCCTCTTTCATTTCATAATTCTTATCTTTCAGTGTTGACAAAGCCCCCTTTTTTGGGGAGGGATTATCAGTCTCGACTCAGCTGTTTGAATTTTGAACTTGTTTTGTGTTTAAAAAATCTGACTGACACTGCCAACCTTTCCTTTCTGTACCACTCATTATTTATATGTGCCTGTCCTTCTTCCTCTTTTTTGTCTCCTGTGGAGTCAACAGCTCCAAAATTTTTACTCTTTCTGCAGAGGGAAGATTTTCTCCTTCTTTTTTGATTGCAAGCTGCTATCTAGTCAGACACCAGGCTAGAGGGGGCGAAAAGAAATGGAGACTCTCTCCTTGTAGGCAATGACTAAACCAGATTGTTGTTCCTAGTGGTGACAGAAATAGGCAATCAGGTTCTCAGTTTAGCCCCCCAAACATCTTGTTTGAATGAAAAATCTGTTAAAAGGTGCTAAACTTAACATGTTCATATGAGAAGTTTCTTACTGTTTTCCCTCCAGTAAGAACCCTTTACCATTCTTTCCCCACCCCCCCCCCAACAAAAAAAAAACCCCTGCAGGGTGCTGTGACATTGCCGTAGTTTGAATTAACTTGAGTTGTACTCATGGAGCTGTTGAGGTCCGGATCACCATGCAGAAGACTGCTCTTTAGCCCAGACAGGACTACATAAAACCCATCCTTTGACAGTTGCCTACTGCTTCCAGGAGCACTCCCTTCTTTTCCCATTAATTCATTTGCATTCAGGGCTGCTCCTGTGTGCCAATTAGCTTTAATTTTTACTATACACACTGACATCAATGGCCAATGAGAACAGGGCATAGCGGGGTTTCTAGTGTGCCCATAAACTACAGAAAATTGTCCTTGGACAAACTCCTGCTTTTAGACTGGCTGACAACAATAGACATGGTTAAGTTCAGGCTAAGAGCCATTAAACATAATTACTACCACAGGCTAAAAGTTTAATTGTGCTAAATTTTAAATCTGCATAGTCTATGCTTATTTACAAGCTGGCTGGGTCTTCCTGTTACATAAAGGGGAATAAATCTGTACTTAAGAATTGTTGCCTTTTAACTTCAAAGGGAAGTGAATAAATAGGGTTTTTCAGAAGAAGCAAAACAACCCCAAACTGAAAACTTTCTGTATTTCCAGCTTCTTTTATGCCAATGGCTCGGAGCTGGTAAGTAGAGGCTAAACATCTTCTGATAGATTTTTCTGATGCGCTTCAACTTCGTGTGTGTGAATGCGTGAGAGAGTGTTGCATCTGTTACGAAGGTGTCTGGGGGACAGAATGCAGATCAGTTTGTTCATGTGGGGTTATTTTAAATTTAACCACAGATGGGGCTTGGGGCAGAAGGCTTTTCCTCCTGCTCCTTCTCTTCTCTCCCTCCTTCCAATAACATTAAGCTCCCCACTTCAGAAAGTTTCAGCTCAAGTAGCTTCTGGATCAGGAGATGTCAGAGGTGGCAGGTTTTCCACAAGCAAACAAGAAGAGGGAAAAGACTCCATTCATTTTGCGTCTTCTTCCAACAGATTGAAAAAAAGTCGTGTTCACTGAGGTACAAGTTACAGCGTATTTTTAGAAGGATGGTGAATATATGGGGCTCTAAATCACTCCCCGAAAAGCAGATTAAAATTAGGAGGTGCTAGAATAAGTGTGAAATGTTCATCTGTTGGGAAAGGGAGGGTGTGGAGGGCTGTGAAACTTGATAGAAGAGAAAAAGATTAGCACACCGACTCGCTGGAAGCTACGTTATGTAGACATTAGAAGGCAACACGATTTCAGCTGGACAGAACATAAGCTTCAGATCTCATGCAAACAGTCAAAGCTGTTTAACAATTGGTTTACCCCCAAAACCCCTGAAAGGAGACAGGTGAATACGATGCCAAATACATTTTTCATGTTTCTTAAGCTAACTGTTTAAATAGTTAAGTGAACATCTGTCCAAATTTCCCCATCATTTCCATTTAGAAAAGTCTCCTATTTGAAGGCTGAAGAAAAGCACCTGCTTAACAATGCAAATGGTGCTGTCTGGGGCCCCTTTATTTTGTTTAATCTAGATTGAGCTCCACACAACTGTGATGCTAATGAATAATGGATATTTTATACTTGTGCATGTAGTAGTGCTGGGCACAGAGCAAATCTAGGATTAACTTCCCAGTTTCCCTGCCTAATGCATTTGACTCATTTTTTTGAGTTTGCTGTGACTTGGGTACTCTAAAAACGGATGCCTGGTTTTATGGGAAATGGGAAAATCCTGGCAAAAGCTGTCAGGCTTTGCTGTGCCCAGGTGGAAAGGGGCTGCTACGCTGAGGAAGGGAGGGATGTCTGGAGTAATGGCTTGATTTGTGAGTGGGTGCTGAATGAGAGCCAAGGCGTTCCAGGGTGGAGACCTGGACGCTTCTCAGTGCCGCATTTTTCCAGTCCAGTCTGCTGGTGTTAGGCAGCTGAGGCCCGTGCCCAGCTGCCTCCCCTGCCTGGCCTGCCTGTGGGGGCAGGAGCAAGAGCTTGCAGGGAGAAAGGGGCTGACTTTTGCTGGTGCAAGTGATACAGCTGGGATTTTACTCTGCCTTTCAGCTTTCAGGTGACAGAATTGTAGGGGAAGACGTTTCAGTACTCCCTTTGCGAGTTTTCCATCCTGCACAAGTGTTTCTGTTTTGGCTTGCATTGTTTTGCTCTCAGGGAAAACACAGTGCTGTTTCTTCACAGGAAGGCCTGGGGTTTTCCGGCCAGGCCTAATGAAAGACCACTGATACCACTTCTAAAGAAAAATAAGGGTGGGCTTTCTCACAGCTGGAGAGCGAGCTGACTTCAGGAGCATGGCAGTGGAGGAGGGTGGGAGAGTTGTGTGGAGGTTTCTGTAACACTGCTGGGTGTTTTAATTCACAATTACTGGCCAGTAATAATTAGTATTGATTAGCTTGGAAATTGCAGGTTTAGAAATTGGTTATAGATTTTCCTGATGCTTCTCATCTGCGTGTTGTGGAATCAGCCAGAACCGATGGCTTGAAGCAAACCGTGAGCCCAGATCTGTCTGCGGGCAGCGGCGCGTTGCGTGCGCAGAGCTAATGGCCAGCAGGGATCGTACGTCTTGAGGCTCATCGCCCCCAAAATACAATTTCTATCATCTTCTAGGCCAAGTAACTAACCACATGCCTATTGACCAGAGGCTGGGGTGAACCTTGGTTCTGTCAGCCCGTGGATCAGTGCCCCCGGCCGGTTGGCGCGGCTCCGATGCCGCAGTGGCACCGTGCCCCTGGCACACACGGGGTCTGCAGGGACACCTCGGGCGAGGGGGCCGCAGGAAGGATGCCGCAGTCTTGCTTGAGTCCCCCGACGGGAGCTGTAACAGCAGCAGACATCTGGGGAGACAGATAGTGAAAGCCAAGATGGAAATGGCAAAGCTTCCAGTGCTGAAGGGCTGTCCTGGAGGAGCGGGGAGCTGAAGTGGAACGGCTGAGCATGCTGTTCAGGCTGCCGTGGAAGGGCTTAGCTGGCTCCCGGGAGGGCTGGGGAGGCAGGAGGAGGGGGGCACAGCCAGGGAGGAGGGCTTGCTCTCTGAGGTGCCTTGCGAAACGCTGTGCACTCGTTGCAAGAGAAGTCGTGCTTTTTCTTTTTAAACAGCAGATAAGTGAGGCTCTTCCTGAGCTCTGTTACAGCGCTGCCTGCCAGGATTGGCAAAGTTTGCAGGACTTCTGTGTCCTGCTGCCAGCCTATCCCTCCGTCAGGCTGCGGCTAAGTGCAGCATGCCCATGTGGAGCAGGACGGGCAGCTCCCAGCACCTACCCCACTGCTGCAGAGAGGCAGATAGTTTTTGACTGAAATTTTGTGAGCCCCAAAATAGTGCTCTAAGTGTTTAATGCTTTTCTCCATTAGACAGCAAATTAGCCCTAGGCTCACAAACCAAATGAAGTTTCATCTCGATGATCGGAGCCTGCTCACCAGGCAGTTTTATCCCAAGTTCCCTCACGCTGGTTGGTCAGTGAAATGGAGACTGCAACTTCTATTTATTGGTGCAATACAGTATTTGATACTGCTAATTACACTTAATTAGTCCTTCCACCATTTAATTAAAATGGCTTCTAATGATTGTGCTTCTTTGGCAGGCTCTTTGGTACCACCGGGAATTGTGCTGCCTGCAGTAAACTGATCCCTGCCTTTGAGATGGTGATGAGGGCCAGAGATAATGTTTACCATTTGGACTGCTTTGCCTGTCAGCTCTGCAACCAGCGGTGAGGACACAGTTATTGTACACACAAACTGATTTATACCTTTGCCCGTGAAATAGGGGAAATGTTTGATGCACACTGCCCGTCTGGGGCTCGCAGCCTACTTGGCAGGGCTCAGGCTGGTTTACCAGGCTGACCTGGGGGATGCATGTAAGTACCTGTAGCCCTTTTACTGCAAATCCCCTTGGAGCTGGTGGGAGTTGGAGGGGCAAGGGGGAGGACACAGACACAGACTGTACAGCTGCTGCTGAATAAAACAAACTGCTCCAGCGTCCTTTCAGGATCTACCCTCTTTGCAGAAGGCAGACGATGGTGAATGGACCTCCTCTGGCAAACTGATGTTATCTCACTTAAATCATGTTTCTGACACGCTCAAAACTGGGGATGGAAAAGAAGAAGGATAAAGAGAAGGGGCAGGAAGGAGAAAGATACTCTGGCTGAGCCCTTTCCAGCACTAGGAACAAATCCCTTCAGTTGTTGTGTAACTAACAGGGCATCTTGGTGGTATCATTTTGAGTGGGGCTTACGTGTTTCTGCAGGGTTTTACCCAGTGGAAGATGCCTATCAGAGAGTATAATAAAGCATCATGCGCAGTGTTTTCACTTTGACTACCTGTAGCCAGTTGAATCTGGGAGGGCCATGAAAAATCTTCCCGTGTTTGTTGGTCATCGTAGGCAGAATGGAAGCCCACAGAACCAGACCGTGTCACCTTCTGATGCATCCATCTGTCCATCCTTGTCTAAGATAGACCTGAAACTGCTTGCTGTCCTTACTGCTTGCTTAGTCAGGCTGTACTGACTGCCTAGGGTCCAAGGGCTGTGCTGGGGTTCCTGTTCTGGGTCTGTGGTTGTGTTTCTCAAAGATGAAACTAGGATGCCGTGCCTCATCCCGTGGGAAAGTGTGAGAGAGATGACAAAACTTGTGGGAAGATGGAGAACCCAATTCTGTAAAAGTCAAGCTAAAAGCCTGACTTACACATGCACTGCTCACTCCAGAAAAGAGTCACAGTGGGATCTCTCATGAAGCAGCCATACATGAGTGTGAATGCAAACCCCTGCCGCCTTGCCCCTGAACTTGGGAGATCCTGTCCGATTCTGCTCTCGCACCCTCTGACCAGTGGCTCAGCCCTAGAGATGAATTTGGTGTCAGCAGGTTGGTGCCAGAGCACGGAGGAGGCGGCTGCGGTGGCTCCCCTCACTCACTGAAGGCGGGGGCAGTGCTTGTTGGAGGCACAGAGCTCCATGGATGCTGTCGCCTGCACGGGCGCGGTGGCAGTGCCGGGCGGCAGTGACATCTAGTGGCTCCTGGCCTTGGGCTCCCTGCGGAAGCCACGCGGGAGCTTTCAGTTGCCCGGTCTTGTTTGGTGACGCTTGAACACAGAGCTGATCCCCTCGTTCCCCTAGATGCTCCTTCCACACTGCTACAATCAGCAGTCGGTTCTGGGATTTGTCTCCGGACTCGAGCGTGTTGTGGGTGCTGCCAGGCTCGGCCCTCAGGAGCATCTCTTTCCAGCCTCCTGATGATTCCTGGGCAGGAGAGGGGTGCTCCCAAACTCCACCCCAGAACTAGGGCTGGAGCATCTCAAATGTCCCCTCAGGCAGAGGCAAGTCCCAGCTCTGGGCTGCACAGGCAGGAGTGCTAGACTGGCCTTGGAGGTCTGCAGGATGAGTATCTGTCACCAACCCCCTACTTCACCCTTCTTCTCTCACGGAAAAACCCAGTGCTGCCTACTTTTCTTTTTCAGGAATTTCTTTTAAATTTCACCCTTTATTTCAAAGACTCCAGAGCATCTCCCTCCCTCCCTTTCCTCTCCAGCTGCCAGTGTGGTCCCACTCTGCCCTTCAGACAACCTCCAGGGCTGTCACTGCCTGGCAGGAGAGCGCAGGTAATCCCCCGTTCTGGCAGAGTTGTGCTGTGATGCACAAGGGATTTGTTCAGTTTGTGAGGGGCTGAGTTGTTCTGAAAGATGGGCTATGTGTAGATTCTTACTTTTGGCTGAGGCCAGAGGGCTACAAATTTTCATGACTTACTCTGTAGCGATTTTGGCTTGAAAGGGCAGAATGGAAGTGATCCTGTAAGAGATGACACTGAGAACAGTGAGATTAAGTAAACCTAAAGTCAAAATTGCAGAGGTGGATGCCAGTCCTAGTTCTGAATTGGAAACCTCACCTGAAACCCTTTCTTGTTCTTCAGCTCTGAAGAGATTTGATGATGAAGACCTTTCCTTAGATCTCTTCCAGTTTACTTGCCGTTCTATAGCTGGACTCTGTAGAGAGTGCTGAATCTATCACAGCAAAATCTCTAATATTTTTACCAAGTGTGCAGTGTTTTCATTACTGTATTCCCTAAAACATCAGGTTTGCAGCAACTTCTGCATTACTACTCAGCCTACCATGCTTTAAACCCCCAAATTCTCCAGCTCCTCCTTTGGCTCCTCTAGACCCAAAACCAGGTTTAGCAAGAGACAGCTGTTGACAATGCTGGTGGCAAGAGTAATTTTTGCATTTCTCTTCCTGGAGATTTATATGGCTCTTAAGGTGGGGATAAGTAGTGAAAAGCAAGCAGATGTGTCTTTTATTCATTGTGAGAAAACCAGCTGCTGGGGAAGGTGGTCATAAGGAAGAGTGTGTGTGCTGTACTGTTTTTTACCATAGAAGCTGTTGATTTAAATTAGGAGTAATTTTTATCTATTTAATATACAGAAAAGGTTGAATTTCAGAACTACTTGAGCATGTGCCACAGAGGGAAGAAGATGGAAGGTCTTCAGTGAAATCCTATGTAGTGTGAACCAATGCCCAGTTCTCTCTGCACCAACTTGGCAAATTAATCAGCTTATTTGCAGGTGTCCAGTTGGAGAAAACTTGTGCCCGTGTTGGCCCTATGAAGGAGCTCTAAAATTATCAGTCCTGTTCTTTTGGCAGAAAATACTCAGTTTTATGGGGATGCTCTGCCTGAAGCTGCCTGAGTTACAAATGATGAAAGCACTTTAGACAAGGAGTAGGCAGTGCCAAAGCTCTCCCTGGGAGCAGGGGAAATGGGCATTTGAGGTCTGCTAAGTCTCCTGAGGATTGGGTCATCTCCAATTATCTTCCTTCAAAGCCCAGTGGATATTTAGCCTTGCCAGAGGCTGGTACCTAACCCTTCCTCTCTGCAGAGCTGCCTGGAGGCACAGTGCCTGACCCAGGGTGTCTCTCTGCTTTAGGGACCTGAGGCTGATTTCAGACTCAGCTCTTGGCGCAGCCTGTGCTCTGGTCTGTCACTGCCCTGCCAGTGTGATGGACAAAAACCAGCCCCTGAATTGGGTGCAGAGAACATTATTTGTTATCTTAGAAGTAAAGATTAGCTTCTGATTCCCGAGCAAGCAGGCAGGGCGGGCAGAGCTATTGGCTGCCAAGTCGCACCTCTCCAATCTTATATGTGGAACTTTTTTGACCTTAATAGTCAAATAAAATTGTTAAATATCACAAGCTTCTCTGTCAACTTCAAGACAAACAGAACAATTTACATGGTATATAGAGAGCAGTGCCCTTCGCTCAATGAAGATAAAGGTTAGGAGTCCAGCCACCGAGAAATTTCTATTTATTGTTCAGCACTGTACACAAGGGGGTGAGGGAGGACTTAATAGCCAGTCCTTGCCTGGAAATTAGTGTAAATACTGCTTCACCCGAGGGAACTGTGGAAATGTGGATACCAGCAAAAACTTCAAATAGGCTCTGTGTAATATTGCCCGCTTGATTTCCTGGCTGGAGAGCCAATACCTCTTGTCTGCAGGGACAAATCCCTTAACTGCTCCCAACCTCCTCCTGCAGCTGCCATGCAGAGAGTGGGACCTGCCCCCTGAGCTGCTCCCTGTGGCCTGGAGCCAAGCATGGATGTGCCAGGGAAAGGGACAGCAAAACCCCAGGACAGCAAGGGGTTTCAGCACTGGCAGAGCTAGAAATCACACTCTGCTCACCAGAGCTGCCTTCAGACCCAAACCGCCTCAAATTCCCCCCGAAGTCACCTCCGTTCATACTCACGCCCACTAATCCTTTTTCATCTTCCAGATTCTGCGTGGGAGACAAGTTTTTCCTGAAGAACAACATGATCTTGTGTCAGATGGACTATGAGGAAGGGCAGCTGAATGGGAGCTTCGAGTCCCAGGTTCAATAACAGCCCCTGCTTTGCTGGAGCACTGTGGGATGGGCGCTTGGCCGCACGAGCAGCGAGGGCGTCTGTCAGCTTGCCTGCAATATTTTTTTAATTCTTGGTCCAGAGAGGACTATATACATTGTAGTACTTTTCCCCCCCAACACAAAGCAGTTACAATTTTAGATGTACAGTTGTGCCTGCTTAGCTGAGCACTGCATTGCTTGTATGTTTGTGAGTTTTTGGGGTCTGGGGGAGGGCTCTGTACAGTCTGTTTTCTGTATATAAACTGGAACATTTATTTTATGAAAAATGTAATGCAATTTTATTACTGGTGTGAATTAAAAATTATGAATGTTTCCTGGTCATCTTTGCTGTGGTTTCTTCCCCGTCTGGCAAAAGCCTGTATTTCCTGTGCTTTATGCTGAGCAGACTTGGAAACGTGTACATAAATCCCTGGAAACTGCATGGATCACAGCAGAGGCAGGTTCTCTCATAATAACCGGGTAAAATGCTGCTGCAGGGTTGTGGACACTTCCATCCAACCACCTGCTTCCCCATAGAATGGGAGGGAATGAGCTGGGGGCAGGTGATGGCTGGGAGCCATCGGCACCGCTGGCGGGGTCCCACCGAGGCTGCTGTGCCGTGCTGAGCTGCTGGCTGAGAGGCTCCTTGTGGATGCAGACAGAGCAGTTCCACGGAATTCCTGCTGGCTGGCTCAAACGGTGTCTCCAGTCTGGGCTGCGAGGAGCAGGCTCCCTTCAGCCCTGCCAGTGGGTGCCTGGGCATTGATCAGAATATTAATTTCAAGGCTTTGCTAGGCAGTGGGATTTTCTCGTGGGGCATCACTTGTCCAGGTCAGAGCTGCTGCGAGAGCTGATGTCAGGGCTGGGACGTGACCGGGCGCTGATGCAGCAGATCCCTGCTCCCAGCCCTTTTTGCTTACTCTGTGCCAGGTGCTTTGACCTCTCACACAATAAAAGTGATCAGATTTGAGGCATCTCCCGGAGAAAAAATTCTGAACTGTGTTCCTGCTGCGATGCTTTGTGCAATGATTTTCAAGGTTATGCAATTCATGTGCAACCCACTGGACTGTATCAAACACATTTCTTTGTATAGTGAGTGTCACTTTAATATAGTGCACCAGTAGCTGTAAAGGATGGCTGCAATTCTATTTATTTTGTCTTCGTGCTTTTTCTTAGATTTACCCCTCTTTCCTTTAATAAATAGACGCCGACTACTTTTTTTCTGATGTAACTTAATTGGTTGCTGGTCCTGGGTCGCTTGTGTGTGCTCTCTGAATTGCAAATGCCAGATGCAGTGCAGCTTGGTGCTGCTCTGCCTGTTGCATGAAATGCTTTTATGTACGCCTGTGCTGAATAACAGCTAAGCAGAAGCAAAACACCACCAGACATTTATCCTGCTTCAAAATATTGCCTGTCATCTGGAGCTACCTCAGACATGTGGATTGATTGAGTGATTTTCCTTCGCAAACAGATGTTTTGGGTTGGGAGACCCAGTATAAAATGCGTGGCCTCATCCCTTTTTATTCCCATAAACATGGAATAGCAGTTAAAGAGCCACTTATAGCTGCCTATGGATATAGGGTGTTCAAACTGCCATTCTGTTTTAGTGCTTCGTGGGGTTGGGGGAGATTGTCTTTTGAGAAACTGTGAAGTTGATGCCCTTTTTGTAGGGGCTATCGGAGGCAGCCACCCTGGGGCTACGGAAGGAGCAGCTTGTTGCCCAAATGTTTTGATTCCTTGCTTTGAAATGGGCTGCCAGACAGCCACTGCCCCTGCCTGTGCTCTGAGTCGATGCCTGCCTGTCTGCCCGCCCATGGGATTTACTGCAATCCAGCACACAATGGCTGCTGTCCCACGGTGAGGAAGGGAGTGGTAAAATCAAACCAAAACCACTCACCAAACAAGCTGGTGGGGCTGTTCAGTTTCAGTTCAGATTCTTAAGCAAGGCTTTGGTACCAGTTTAAAAATCGAGTCCTTCAGAGAAAGGTACCTGTGTTACACCATGGCCCATGAATCAGGTGGGAGGAAGGCCTGGGGCAGGACACAACTTCTCAGTGCTGAATGGGGTGTGGCAAATGTCCAATTGTCATGTATTATTAATAAAAATACAAGGGAGAAATTGTGCAACATCCGTATTCCTCTTTTCTGTGTCTACACAGCAGACAAGGCCTACCTGCCACAGCCCGTGGCCCCAAGAGCATTGGAGGTGGGATACCTTTAAAATAAAAATCCCAGGAGGACAATGTAATCATGAATTCTTGTCTGAATGCTGCAAATTTGCTTAATAGAAACAAGTGCTGGAGTGCAGACCTGCTGTTGAATAATCGCTTCCACTCTGTGGAGCAGAGCATGGAAACCTTTTGATGGTGTTACAGTCATCACTTGGCATAAATATTCATTCAAGGAATCAGAGCAGAGTAAATGGCATTTTAGCCACTAATCATTTAGTATTAGCAGATAGCCTTTTTACTGCTAAAGATAACCACTGCCTAATCAGTTTAGTGACCACTGGCATATAGTATGACATTTAAGCCTGTGCCTCAGTCCCCGCATTGAGGACACGGCTGCCGGTGACCCCTCTGCCCAAGCCCCCATTGTTCCCTGTGTCAGCCCCAGCTGCCAACTGCACTCAACTGGCTTTAACTTCTGCATTATCTGCCATTTGCCTCCTTATCTTAGATCAAAGAGGAATTTTAAGTTCATACTACAAATGTTAAAATCTAGGATCTTCCGTCTCTCTTACTTTTTGTGGTTGGGGCTAATGGCTGATCACAGCGCAGTCTGATTTTGAGATTAAAAAACAAGCCAGTGTTTAAAGGCAATCAAAATCTTAGGCTTCGTCTTCATTCATCTTTAATGCTGGTGTAATTGCTGCACAGATTCTGGCTCTTCCTGCAGACTTAATTTATTTTATTTTTGGAGCATGCCCCTGTCTGTCAGAGGGATGTTATACTTCCCTGAGCAGCATTAGCGCTATTGAGCACTGCGCCACCGGCAATCCGGCTCACCCCATTTCATATCTTGCCAAACAAGTTAATCTAATATTAACAGCGGTTTGTTACCTCGTTGTTAGCTTAATTTACTTTACAAGAAATGCTATATTTGCGTTCCATCCCTCTGTCATTGGCTTATGAACCGCGCTTCCCAAGGCCAAGAAGGGATGGTTCGCGCCGCTCGGCGCCAGTCCCTCGGCACGGCACTGCCGCACAGGGGAGGGGGCCATCACCCCCACCAGGCATCTTCCCTAATTGGCATGGGGGGATGTGGGGAGTTGGGAGGAGGATTTCGAAAGCCACAGAGCAGGTCCTGGAAATGCAATACTGAGAGTAGCACAAATGCCGCTGCTGCTCTTCCAGTAATAGAGCTGAGTCGTAGACAGCAGCTTTCCCTAGCGGCAAACACGTACAGTAAATGTCTTTAGTGTGGAAATCAGCAGACCTATGGGCACAGGGGCAGACGTCTGCAGCACCAACAGGCTCCCCAGGCTTTCAGAGAGTGCTCCCACGCCAGCCCCTGCCACACACCAGGGACTTGCCCAGGTCTGTCTGTCCACCAGCACAGCAGGGGCCCTGCACCTCACTTCCAAATTGCTGGGGTGAGGGAGCCGTGAGCAACGTCCTCCAAGCAATCACTCAAAAGCCCCTTCCCAAATGATCCAGCAGCCCCATGGAGCCGTGCCAGCTGCTGTACTTGAAGGGTGGTGGGATGGAGCTGGGGATGCTCCATGGTGGCTGTGGGTGACATCAATGATCCAGGACCTGGGGCTGTCCCTGCTAGGTCAGGAAATGTGGAGTTGTTGGAGGAGGAAATGGCTTTCCAGCGGTAGCTTGTGACTTAATTCTTCATTAGCTCACTCTGTGTTCCATTGCTGAGCCCTGTCCTTGTTTATGGGGCCCTGGCTTCCCACCTGCTCCAGCAGCTGCTGCCTTCTGCTGCTTACAGGAAGGGAATGACCCCTCTGGGTTTAATAGCAAAATGCTGAAGGATGCCAGGGGCAACTCTGTCCAGGCTGAGACATCTGGCAGGGCAGTTTTGTGGTGCTGAAGGTTTTTAGGGAAGGTCTGAGAGAAAGCAGAGCTGGAAGGACCAAACCCAGAGAAACGGCCAGAGACAGAGAGGTGGAATGAAGCAGGGGACCAGCTGCAGATGAAAGTACCAAATATTGGTAGATTATTTTGAGTGATTGGAGGGCAAGTGCCCAAAACAGAGATCAGTTTTGCCACAAAAGCACTATGAAGCCCCTAATAAGTGAAGTAAACAGCGGAGGTGTAAATATAAATGCACATCCAGGCTCCACTGCTGACCAGCCACATGAACCTGAAGGCGCAGGAGCTTCCTGGAAGGAATGTTTCACTACTAACTTAAATTATTTGAGGAGAGGAAGAAGGTGCTGCCTGCTGTCTGCCTGAAGGGGAGCAGAGGGGCCAGCTGCCTGTTTTAGTCCTTGATAATAACACTGCTGGAAAGAAATGTTGCTAATGCAACCTGAGCTTTTATGGGTGATTTTACTTAGAAAATTACCTTGAGAATAGCTTTCTTATTATTGAATAGACTCAGGTATTTGCTTAAAGGTCTTGACATCCCTGCAGAAATTGTAGAAAATTGTGATTTTATTTAATGAAAATATTGTTGTTCAAAACCTGTTTCACTCTGGGGCTTACCCTGCAGGCCTGTGTGCATCCCAGCAGTGGAAAAGCATCAATTTCCTCTGGTCTGCCTCTCCCTCTGCAGCTCACCTGGGGTTTTTCCACCCTCAAAAGGCATCCGCACGCACTTTGCCATCCATGTCTATCCCAGTGGAGTTACATGTAGCCTGTTAGTGATAAGAGTGGCCATCAATGCTGCTCTGAAATGGGTTGCCACCCTCCAAGGACAAACCCTGGGTGACATCCACTCTGGAAGCTGCTGGGTCGCTCTTCTCCCCTTGGCTTCGGGTCCCATCACAGTGATGATTCCTCAAGCCGTGGCCTCCAGTTGGTGGCTCAAGGGCAATGGATGTCCAAAACCCTGCCCAAGGTGTCCCTGTCCCATCCTCCAGTGGCACCTATAGAAAGGGCCCCTCTCTCTAGGAATGGCTTTTCAGTAAGTCTATTATTTAACCTAAGTAACCCCTTTAATGTTCAGCACTTGAGTTCAGAAGGAGGGATTCTGTTTGCAGGTTGCTTTTCTGAGAAGAGTGTGTCTTTCTCATCATTAATTTTTTTTAATTACTATTTCTTAAATTCTTGCTGAACAGAGCCCAGAGATGCAGTGAAGCATCTTGCCTTGGCAGCACACATGGTGCAGTCACAGCAGCCCTGGGGGCTGAGGCAGTGACCTCTGCCAGAGGAGGAGGAGGAGGAGGAAAGGTGCCCCAAAGTCTCAACTGGAATGCAAAAGTTCAGGACACAACATCCTCCAGAGCAGCATGCCTTGCCTTTGCACCCCAGAGGAAGCTCTAGGAAATGCCATCCTTTGGCAAGGGACAAACATCAACATTGTGGCTCTGTCGTGGCCACAGTGACAGCCCAGGGGCTGCTCCTGGCTGCCCTGAGCCAGTCCCCTCACCAGTGGGGAGCAGCAGCCTCATAAATAATCCCTCAGTGTAACGGCAATGTTGTAAAACATGAATATTTAGTGCATGCATAATAGTTGTTTATTCATACTTAAATGTCAGCTGATGAAAACATATTTAAAAGGCTCCATTCCTGGAGAAGCACAGGCAGCTAGAGGAGAGGGGATGCAAAGTCACACTGCTTCTTGCCACACTGAAACTCACCCAGGGCAGCAGTGATGGACCCCTGCACTCTCCAGCTGCAACATATTCCTGCTCCCTGGGTGCCAGACCTGGGGGAGCCAGCGTTGTCACACTCTTAACACGTCCATCTCCCACCAATGGAGGGTTTCACATCTGTGCCAGAGCTGAATTTGGCTAAAACTCTGCCAGTTTGGGGTGTGCACTCCCAGCATGGGTGATGGGGTGCCCAACACTTTGCAGGACAAGGATGCTGTGGATGCAGGGATGCAGCCAAGGGTGCAGGCAGGCGGTCCCCCCTCGTCCTGCCTGTCTGCCTGCCCACTCCCGCTCACTAGCACGAATGTTCAACACTTGGGAAGCAGGGAAAAAAAATAAAAAGAGAGAGAAATAAATTATCAGTAAAGTAAAGAAACACAAACTTATGAAGGACAATTTTTTTTGCTGTCAATACACACAAAGAGACAAAAATTGGAAGCTTTTGAGGAAAAGAAATGCGTCTGAACTTCTGAGCGAGCGAGAAAGTACTGAAAAGCCCTGCCATGCCGAGCTCCTCTGAGGTAACTTCTGTGCTTGGAAAGAATATTTCAGAAGACATTTTATTCTTTAGAAGATGCCAAAAATGCAAGACTTGGCACTTTAACAAAACAGAAAAAGGAAAACACATAATCTTCTTAACTAGTAAGTCTTTGAGCCCAGGATCACATTGTTGCCATATAATAAAAAGGGATGTTATGCAGTAAATTGGGCAGTTAAGAATTCTGTGCATACTCAAAATCATGACATTTCAAGGACAATAAAGTTGGCTGGCTCGTGGCCATTGGCCATACGAACAGAAAACAAAAAAAAAGGATTGTCAGCTGGTTATTCATACTGCATTACAAAACAAGTCTCCCAACAGGCAAACACTCTTTATTGCTTGTGTTTTTGCTCCAGAAATATATTTTTTAATTAAAAAGAAAAAAAAAAAGAGTTCTTGCAGCATTCATCTTACAAATGTTAACCCCTTAAAAGACAATTCTGACATGCTTTGCCGCTGGCTTTTCCACTTTATAAATGTTCTACAGACAAAGAGAAAATCAGAAGGAAAAATTTATTTCTCACATGGCATAAGTGTCTGTTTCTTTATGGGAGAAAAAAAGAGAATCAAGGCATTCGAGACAGCTTTTATGCTATTAATCATGTGGGATGCAATTAATCATGTGGGATTAATCTGTTTTGGGGCATCTGACTCAAAATCATCCCCAGAGAGTTGTTTTCCAGGGAAAACACATAGAATCTGTGAGCATGTGCCGGGTGATGTCCCCAGACCTGCAGCCAGGGCTGAGCATGGTCCCAGTTTAATGCTGGGCTGCAGAGTGGGGCTGGTGGCACGGATGTGCTGGCTCAGGGAAGGGCACCTGCCGTGGGCAGGGCGTTGTTTTGGCTGTGTAACTTTACCATGTATATCACTTTACTGTGACCTGCAGGGCCATACAGGCTCCCTGGGGGCTGTGTTGTTACTAGAATCGTTACACATTGTGCACAAACAATGATTTCTGTCTCCTCCATGGTTGCATTACACACGGGCAGTGATGCTGCTCCTCCCGTGCTTCCTGCAGGCCCTGCTCCTCCAAGTTCAGCCAGGAATGCCAAACTCTGAGGCACATCCTGCAGGTTTCTGACACACTGCTGCTGCTGTGCCCCTACTCTGTCTCTTTAATTGTCCCAGGGGGTTGTGCTGGAACAGCTGCAGGTGGTTTGCAGTGAGATGATCAGGACTACACCTTCTGCAGGTGGTGGGGGAGCTGGCTTGGGGTGAGATGTTGGGAGTATCTGCTTGGAACAGGTAGGGCAGTGGGCTTTTTCTGGCCTTTTGTTTGGGTTGGAGAAAGTGCAGGAGGTGTCTGCACATCCTGAGGGGTGGAGTGGGCCTTGGGAGGAGGGAAGAGATGGATGCATGGTATGTGCTGGTGCTGTGCTTTGCTGTTCTGACTTCTTGCTAAGAGCTGCAAGAGTATGTGAGGAAAGGAATGTCAAAACACTGCTTAAGTCAAATCCCCTTGGCTGAAGGACAGGTCTTTGCTGTGGGAGGGAATTATGCCCCTGTTTGGTCACAAAGCTCCCACAAAATTGACCCCCTCCTGCTGGGCTATGGGAGAGAGACTGAGTCAGGCTGTTGTGGTCAGAGTTTTTCGCCTTTGTCACTTAAGTAAATCTGTCCTGACCACAACTTAGGGGAGTAGCTTGGACAAAAAAACTTCTGTAAGTGTTTTTTGGGAAGGGCTGGTTATTTGTTTGTAGAAATGGCACCAAGCTAGATCCTGAACCGATGCAAATAAATGTGCTGCCTGTCAAGCCACTGTATTTCTCTCATCCTCTGAGTCTTGGGTCAGCTCCCTGCTCTTCCATAGTTGCTCCTGCGTTCTGTGCCACTGGTTTCCCCAAAATAGCCTTGCAACTCCTGCTTCTCCCTCTCCTCCCAAGTTCTCAAGCGCCTTTTTTTGCAGTGTGATTTGCTCAACCTTTGTTTGGCGTTTTAACCCACTTTTGTGTCTCCCCTGGCTCTGCCTATATGTGTTGTTTCTCGTATTTACCTTGTTTTGATGGCACATTCTGTGGGACAAAGCACAATGATGCCATTCTGTGGATAATTAAATCCTCCTGGTTGTGGCCCAGCCAGTGGGACAACTCATGCAGGAGGGTATAAACTGCCTGGATTTGCATGTAGAGCCTGTCATCTGCTGTGAATCATTTTCGGATGCTTTTGCATGAGCGAAGCTGTTTAAAAATAAATTGTATTGTATTAGACTAATGGAAGATAATAAATTCGGCCGGTCTTTTAGCTTAAAATTCATCAATGTCTGGAGCTGGAAGGGGGGAAGGAGCTGGAGGACATCGAGCCATCCGGCAATTAATGGCCAGGAGCTTGGCTCTTGCCAGGCTGCCGTGATGCCCAGCAGTGTCACACTGCTCTGGCAGCTTGAGGATAGCACAAGCACTAAACCCCTCTTAAAAAGGCAAAAACTAAAAAAAAAAAAAAACCAAACCAAACCAAAAAAAAAAAAAACCAAACCAAAAAAACAACCCCAAAAATCCTTTCTTCTTTTAAACATCAATTAGCAAGATATCCTTTAATCAAAGTCTGCTCTATGTGGCACTGCGCTAAGGGATTATTCCAAGATCAAAAACCTTTGAATTATTGAAGCCTTTCAACCCTGATGGCATTGGATGTCCCCATGCTACAGCAGGGAGAGGCCTTTTTTTGGGGTGCAATTTCCCCAAGATCAGAACATGTCTGCTCTGCTCTGATTTTTGGCCAGCAGCGTGGGAGAGGGGTTGCAGACTCAAGCCCAAGGCTTGTGCGGATTGTCACTGGGAGAACAGCACACAGAGTGCGTGACCTGTCTCTGTGCTGCCTCGCCAGGGTGTGACAGGGCTCCTGGGGCAGTGTCCCTTGCAGGGGGTGCTCTGTAGCCCCATCCTGGCTGTGGGGGTGCGGCAGGGAGTGCGCTTGCAGTGGGGACAGTTCGCATCCCCGAGAAGTGAGCCGGCTGTACAGTCGGCTTTGTGGTTATTTCCGTGCGTCACCACCTGCTCTGAGCGCCGGTGCCCCGCTCCCCCATCCCCTCGTGCCCGTGTCTCCCAGCATATGCTCTCTCTGGTTTCCTGCAATTCCACTGCTGCAGACAGACTGCGGCACCAGGTGGCTCCGGCACCGCTCCAGGACAGCATCCCCGTGGTGTGACAGCCCCCTGATGCCAAGCCCTGGCTGTGGCAGAGGGGCCTCTCTCCCACTAAGATCCAACAGATTTTCCCCTCAGCCCCTCTGTGTGGATGATGCCTTCTCGTCCCAGTGCCACGGGAAATTTGGGGTGATTCTGGTGAATCCTGATTGAAGCCTGATGTAGGAGGAGAGGCGAGAGCAAGCACGTGGGGGGAAAGCAGCTTATTAGTAGAGCAAATAACTCACAGTGCATAAATCCCTCGACAAGCACAATTCCTGTTTTTGAATATCTGCAGAGGGGCTGTGCTCTTCCCAAAACTGTTGGTACTCAGAATTAATGGCGTTTGCTTTTTTTCCCCTTTTAGTTTGGGATGTGTGGGTGTGTCCTGTCTGTGCTCAGGCTGTGCTGGCCAGCTGCAGTGGCTCACACCAATTGCCACTCTGGTACCCTGCCAGAGCACCCCAGCACTCTCCCTCTGCACAGCCAGGACAAAGGTCCTAGAAACGTCCTAATTCCCTGAAAATATGGCAAAAGCAAAGACTTATGTGGACAGGATTAATATTCACCTAACACAAAAAGCTCTGTAGGCAAAGCTTGCTCACTGATGGAAGATGAAGACAAAAGCCCTCTAAGCAGGGCTGCTTATGTTTAAACTCATGTGAGTGTTTGAGAAAGTGCATTTTCCTAGTAATTTTTATTTTCTTATGTTTGACCCAATACAACTGTTAGTTTTCTTTCACATTTCCAGTGGTGCTCTGCTGAGGAAGCCAAGAGTATAATTTAGGGAAGGAAAAGGTGCAGCAAATAGACACTTTGGCCTCTGTAAAGTACTCCTCCACTTAAGAAGCCACTTGATGAATGGAACCTTTGGTTGATGTCATTTGCTGGCTTTGTGAGCAGCTTCTGCCAAAGTCTTGCTTTGAGGAAAAGCATATTTTAGAAAGTGCATGTATGATCTGGACTTGCTGTTACATGTGGTGAGGCTCAGGGTCCTGGAAACTCAACTTCCTTATTGCTGGGAACAGGATCAAGCAGTACTCTGGAAACTTTCCTCCCTCACCCCCCCAAAAAATTGCATTTACAGCAGGAGATAAAGGCTGTGAGAGAGCTGCAGGTACAAACACATCATGCTTTGAGCTGCTGCTGTTGTCTTTCTTCGCATACAGATCACTGGCAGGGCTGATCCTGCCAAAGTTAACCCTGCCCATCAATGCCCCCCCTGTCCCAAATGAGGGTCCCAAGGGGGTAACTTGGCAGGGGCTTTTTCAGCAGCAAGGTGGGACGGGCAGCACCTGCTTGGATGCATGGTGAGGGCTGACTACCCCAGGAAAATAAAATAAGCTCAGTTTTATCCCCATTAGCAATAGCTCAAACCAGTACCCCTTTCCCATGGCTGGAGATGGTCTGATACAAGAGAAGGCTCCAGGGCTGCCTGTCTGCTGCAGCTGTGAGAGGTGGAATTTGGGTTTGGGGTGCTGTCCCTCAGCATGCTGCTCCAAGCCTGCCTCCTCTCACACTGTCAGCTCTGCCCTGAGTTTGGCAGGGATTTCTTGCAAAGTCACTCCTGGTGACTGCTGTGTTGTAGACCACCTCCAGCAGCAGGGCTGCTCCTCCGGGGTGCCACAGGAGCATTCCCAGTGTGTGTGGGGCACAGGAGACAGCCCTGGGGCTGTGCAGCAGGTAAATCTGTACCTGCAGTGGGGCTGCTGCCCTGGTAAATCACACTGCTCAGGAGTTCACTAGATCGACTTTCTAGTCAGCCCAGATCTTCTTTTTTTTTATTATCCAACTAACTGTACATGTTAATAAGAAATTTTCTTTTATATGAAACCGAGCAAATTTTTTTTCTCTGCCTGGAGTAACATAAATAGACCTTTTCGTATATAGCTTCAGTGTCCTGGGACTGATTTGTGGATATATATTGCTGCTTAGAAAGGCTGTAATTTACAAGTGATTGTTTGGAGGACTTCAAATTACCACCAATCATATATATGGATATATAAACAAAAATTTAAGCTTCTTGGGACATTCTACATAAACAATTTTCTTGGGAAGAAAAAGGATTCTCAATAAAAATAATACTAACAATAATAAAGCCCAGAGTTTTTTTATATCTATGCCACTACATAAAGTAAGGGTAGATTACTTCAGTCATTCATTTATATTTCAGCATTTCTGGACCATTTCCTCTAAAGTTTTACCTGTTTTTTTCTTTTTTTTTTTTTCCTTCTTCCATCATATATAAATAAAATCCTCCTATATTCCATTCCTGATGGGTTTGGGGTGTGGAGGTAGCAGAAACCCTGCTGCCCAGCCCTGCCTGCCTGGGCTGTCTCCGAGAAGAATAGGGATGGGAAGGATTAGATCCAGCTACCTTAATGAAATTTCACTTCAGCTTCTCTCTCACAGAAGAGTACATACGTGCACAAAGAGAAATACTTTTGGAAGCTGCTCGTGATTTTTATGGCCCTGCTGCTGGGAGCTGCTGACAGCATCTGCTCTCAGCAGTCAGGCTCTCTGTTAAAGCCAGGTATCCTACAGTCCCTTTTTACTTTGGAAGATATTTCTGTAAGGTTTTTTTGGCTTTCCCCATCCAAGACAGAAAAAAAAAAACCCCAACAAACCAAAAACCAGGGTCAGCAGGAGCAGCCAAAGGCACAGCTGCAAGAGGAGCACCCAGGGCTGTGCATCTGCCCACAGCATTTGTCCAGCCTCCAGTGTCTGTGCTTTGGGGGCAGCTGTAAGGAAATGTCATGTTGTAAGGTAAAGGGGCCTTTCGAGCCATTAATTTGTCGAGTTGCTGTTTGTTTTATTTTTTTTAACTCTTGCGAACTTTGAGGTGTTTACAGCACGTGTTCCATAGTTTTGTGATTTTTTTTTTTCAAAGTTATAAACAGGTTGATGCAAGTTTAGACGACTTTATGGGACCTGAAAGTAGATCATTTAGTGGTAGTTAATGCTCCTTGCCCGTCAGAAACCAGGTCATTTTTAGTCCCTTTATTAAAGCAAGCAACAGCATCTGCCTTCAGCTGTCAGCGTGCGTTTCCAATGGAGTGTAAGGGTTTAAAAATGAGCACAACTTGAGCAGAGGAAAAGGGATCTCGACGTAAAAAGTACATGCTTTTAATTGAGATTAGTTGATCCATATTCCATTAGCAAAGCCCGTCCCACGGACACCGCTCCTGCGCAGGCAGGCAGGATTTATCAGCGCCGGTGCTCGCAGGCTCCCTTGCGCTGCTGCTCTCCCAGGGAGCCGCGAGGAGTGAGGCGGGACAGGCTGCTGTATATCACCCATCTCCTGCTCACCAAAGGATGATTCAGACTCACACTGAGATCTATAAAAGTCAGTGGTTTATTGCTGTCTTGTATTTCTGTATTAACCACCTCATTATCATCCCAAATGGAGTATAAATCTGAGGGTATCCAGTTGCTCAAGCCCGTGTGCTTGTGCTCCCCCGCCTCCTGCCACATAAATCTGGGCTCGGGGCGGCGGGAGGGGCCCTGCGGTTTCCCAGCTCCAGAGCAGTGGTGTTTATGAAGGAGCAGCTTCCTCTCCTTGGGGCAGGCCAGGCAGTGCTCCATGTTCTCCTGACCGTGTGCCTCTGCTACTGTCGAGGAGTAGCGGCACTGATGCTTCCCGGGAACACTGCGGACACAAAGCTGTGCCCGCTGCCAGGTCTCACCCCTGTGTATTTAGGAGATTTGTAGTCCCTTGCAGAGTGGCCTGTCTTTGAGGTGTGGGGCTTTTTGTGTGGAGGGTGCTGGCTTTGTTCAGCCCTGGGGTGGCTGATATGAAGCCAGTTGCCACATGGCTGGGAACCATCTGGGGAGAGCCCCACACACCCTGACCTCGACCACGCACCACCTGCTTTGGGCGCTTGGTGTCTTGGTCCTGTGTTAGAAAAAGCCCCAAATAAACAATGAGGCTGGGCCAGGCTGGGTCAGATCATGTTGCAAGAAGCCATGGCTAGGGGCAGGATGCACCTTGAGGTGCGTGGGTGATTCCCTGCTCTGGAAAGCCCTGAGGATGGCCAGTGAAACCCCTCCAAGGCACTGAAATGAGATTTGATGCCATGTCCGTAGCTCACCACGTGTGAGAGTCAGAAATAATTGCAGGATTAGGCACATGATCTTTTGATCATGATTTCTCATCCCTGAGAACATGTGCCATTAGCAGGAGACAACTTTTCCTGTTCAAGGCTAACCATTTGTGCTTCTAATTGGTGATGAAGAATGCTATTCTTAGCAATGAAGTGTAACTTTCCTAAAATAAACTGGGGGGTAAAAGTGCAACCTTTGGCCCAAGATCTCCCACAGGCAGCAGCTCTGTTGGCCTCGGTAGGGTGTGTATCAGCAGGGATACACATGGCTTTTCTTTTTTGTTCATCTCATTAATTTGGCGAGAGTAGACCAAATGAATTACGGGGAAGGCAAAATAATTTTTAAATTATGATTATTTTCTGTTTCTGCATAATAGAAAGCACTTCTGGAGCAGGTGCCTCCTAAAACCTGTTCATCATTACCAGCTATGTTTGCTGCAAGTTCCTGTCCAATGGAAAGTGAGGAGTTCCCCAGAATTTGATAGATTACACCCCTACCTTGCAAATTATTCTCCTTCAATCTTCTGGTCTTGACACTTGTGCTGGAGAGGGCAACAAGATTTTAAACCTCATTTAATGCTCGTACCCAAGAGTTGCAGCGTTTTCTGGGTTTCTCAGAGGCCGTGCTTACTTCTCACACTCTGCATGAATGCTTTTTAAAAATTATTATTATTATTTGAATCGCAATGCTGCTGTTCCTGAGCTGATTCAGGCACCCAGGTCATGTATATTCTAAAGCAAAGCTTTGGAGGAGGGCAGAAATATCAGGGACAGATTCATTAGGGACACAATGAAGAGCCTGTTTGATGCTATGCTCAATGCTGAGACTCATGGCTCAATGCCATGTGTGGCTTTTATTCTTCTCTTCCGACTCCTTCTCCTTGTCCATGAGCTGCTGAGCTCCTCTCATTGCCTCTCCTCTGGCACCAGGTTCCCCTCCTGTTGCAGTGGGGATCCTGCAACACGCATATATCAAACCAGGAGTCCCGTGGAAAGGAAATATATATGGACAGACAGATTCTTGCTAGCTGTTTCAGAGATGTTTATTTCTCCAGCCGCATGGCCGGAGCTCTGCTGAGGAACTGTTCCAGTCACGGGACCAAGGGTCCTTCTGCCCGCGCAGGGAACACAAACCAACCAATGGGAACGAGGCTGAGCAGGGACAGGGAACCCCGTGTCTGTGCCCTCAGGGCCCCTCTCCCAGGGCTACACGGCAGGGGAGGGACCCCAACACCCTCCCTCTGCCCTTTGTCGTTAGCCACTGAAATATCACGTAGTTGCACAAGGTGCTTTGTTCTGTGCTTCTTATTTCCCTCTTTTGGGTCTCTGCTCCTCACAGAAACACCCGGCTCTCACTTGGCGTGTCCTGGGCTGAGGGCTCCAGGCAGGTTTTCCCTCATTAACCTCTGAAGATACATTGGTAAAATGTCAGTGTCGTACTCCATCATGCAGTGAGAACTATTAAGTGCATGTTGTTATTCCTGGATTCAGCTCTACACCGCCTCTTTGCCTCCCTGGGAGCCTCATGTAAAGATCAAATACCATGTTATGGATGATGGTTAGAGTGAGCAATCTTCCTTCTCCTCTTGCTCCTTTTTTTTATTTATGTCCCCCCACTCTAGTTGATCTTTCCCACATCCTCATCACACCAAGCGAAAGCACCTGGGACTGGCAGCGCAGTCTTTTGTGGTGGTTTTGGGGTGTGATGGGGGAAGCAGCTGCCAGCTGCTGGGGGAGGACAAGATAATCCTGGGTTTGAGCCTCCTGAAGATGCCCAACACACAAAACTTCTGCATTGTCCTTCTGCAGGACACAACTTTTAATTTGGATTTTTTTTGCAGCAGAGAACTGCATCTTCTGCACCCCTGCATTGCCTTTCCAGAATGCCTTCAGGATTCTGACATTCTGAATTCATCTCAGGAAGCCTACAGACTCTCCAGCAAGGAATCTAAGTTAGCAGCAAACAGGAGTGTGAACTCGAGCACTTCCTTGTGTGCACACCCCTCATGCATGCAGGTGTTGAGAGGCAGGTTCCCTAGAAACGTGCAGAGTATTGCAGCCTCACTGGTGATGGAATCAGCTGGCTGCTGGCCCCTGACCAAAATGTGGAGGCACTGCTCTGCTCAATGGGAGGGAGAATTCGTGCTCATGAGTACAATCTTCTCTTTTAAGCCCTGGTCCAGTTGCGTCATTTTGGGCTCCTGAGGCAAGTCAGCACCAGGACAGGGTGAGAGGAAAGGAATTTAACCAGAAAGGAAGACATTTCCCCAAAGTTTCATTCATTTTTTGGGCATACATTTGCTAGAGTGTCCCCATGAGCATGCTCAGCATTGCTCTGGTCACTGCAGACTCCTCCAGGCAAAGATGATTTACCCTGACTTTGGAGCTGCCACGAGTGAAAGGCACTTAACAAATGCTTCTGAAAGAAGAAAACCTCTATACTCCTCTCCTTGTCATTCACTTTCAAACTGATAAGTTAAATACTGTACTCCAGCATAAACATTTCTCAGGGACAGAGTATAAACATTTCTAGTGGAGTGCACTTAATACAATTCTGTTTGCCAAGTGGCACTGCCTCCTCCCAAGCTACGTCTATGAGAGGGTTTTATTTAAATGGAGGTACAAATTAATTGCACTCAGCACAGCCTCCCATCCCAGCTCTCTCCTGCCTTCGTACCCTTGGACTCTGCAAAGAAAAGGGCAGGTGGGAGCTGTGCAGCTGAAGTACTGGCAGGACACCATTGCAGCCCTTCCCCTGCCTGCTGCCTTCCCAGTCTCCCTTGATTATTTTTTTTCCATTGGAAGACACGTGACTGGATTCACTTTCGTTGGATGGATGCAGATGCAATTCCATGAAAGATCTCCTTCCCAAGGCAGGGGTTAATGCAGTGTTTTGTGACCTGGCTTTACAATGATGGGTGACACCAACTCTCAGACAGCTGGATTAGATTAATATATGTCAGATACTTTAAGGTTTCATTCAGGAGAAAGCCTAATTTTAGACTTTGATTGAATGCCCGTCTTGGTAATAGCATGGATAATTTCCTTTCAAAATTGGCAAAATTTAAGTTTCAGATGTCTTAAACTGGGCCCAATTATTAACAAACCCGAGCTTTCTGACACCTGTCTGTCCCTTCTCTACCAGAATTCCTGTTTAGGTACAAATTATACAGAAACTGGTCACACCTGACTTTCCCCCAGTCCCTACTCATGTGTTATGTGTTTTGTACATCCCTGAAATACTTTGGAGGAAAGTAAGGAAAAGTGCCAGCCTTGTGAATGGAAATCAATTTTGCCATCTAGACTAAAATTTCCATGTTTTGCAAAGGAAAACCACAGCAGGTACCACAGCCAGGTGTTGAGAGTGCTGTGGAGCCTTCCTGCCTCTGTCACCTTCAGAGGAAGGTGGGCAGTCACACACTTACAGAATCATAGAATAGGGGACCTCAAGGATCATCTGGTCCAACCTTTCTTGGCAACAGCAAGACCTGGAAAAAATGGCCCAGCTGAATCCTAGAAGTGTCCAAGGTTGCAGAATCTACCATTTCCCTGTGGAGATTATTCCAAAGGCTGATTGTTCTCACTGTGAAAAAATTTCCTCTTGTGTCTAACTGGAATATCCCCAGGAGTAACTCGTAGCCATTACCCCTTGTCTTTTCCGTGTTTAAAAAGGGAGTTTCCATCTTTGCAGTCGGGAGCTTATGAACTCTTTTGGGGTTTGTTTTCTTTCCTGTGAGATGACAGAAGTGCTACGTGGAGAATTTTGCCTGAGAGGTTTCTTCCACAGCAGTCTGACCTGCTCATTACGAAAGCCAAGGGGAGGCTCGGGGCAGGGGATGGAGGCTGGGATGGAAACTTCAGCTCAAGTGTTAGGAGGTCCCACAGATCCCAACCTGCTTGAGGCCCCTCCAAAGCTCTGCCCAGCTTCCCTTTACTAGGAGATGCAATCTGTCAAGTCTGCAGAAACAAACTTGTTCTCATAAAACAGCAGTAATTTTATGGTACGAGAGGAGAAACGCACAGCCAGCGTCTTGCTGCTCATCAGAAAAACAGCAGCTACCTTTTGTACAACTCTTGGGTTTTTCTACTTTTTTTGCCTTTAAGATTAAAAACCTCCCAAAGAAGGCTTACAAGGTTTATGGCAGAGGTATACAAGAAGCGAATTAAAATTCCATAAATATATTTGCTGGCTAAAATTTATATGTCCTGTATTCCTCGGGTATCTAATTAGATCCAAGAAGAAAATAGCCCTGCAAAGGATAGGCATTTTGTTCAAATAATTTTTAAAAATTGAGCTAAATAATGGCCACTTTATACTGCACACAATGTAATTGTTCTTCTTGTATTGGGGAGCAGTTATAAATTATCTGGTATCCCATTCAGCCTCGTTGCCAGGCCGAGTACCAAACAATTGTGAATGTAGTTACCAGGCACGTAAATTCACGGTTTTTCTGACAACTACACCGTTACTGCTGCTGCTAACTAACATTCTGCATAAAAAATGCAATCCCTGGGAAAGAAGGAGCATTTATCTAAGTGCTGACATTGAAACATTCTGAATAACTCTTTGAATCATTTGTACTATTATGGGGAGAAAATGTAATTATTGTAATCAGCCTTGAGTCTGAGGCCATGTTGTTTTAAAAAAAAAAAAATGAAGGGAGAGGGGAGGGGGAATCCAGATCTGAACAACGAAAATGAACCTTGATAATGGAGCAGCCTTGAATTCCACTTCATTTATCACACTAATGGATGTCAAGATGACCTCAATCAAACATTTTGTTTTCCAGTTTTAAGCAATGGAAAATGTTTTTTTTTTTTTTCTCTAAGAACAAAAAAAAAAAAAAAAAAGGAAAGTTATTTAAATTGTTCCTAGTAATTACATTAGAGTAGAAGGTCAAAGTCAATATGAAATAGTATCAACCAACCTTTTGATGAGTCTGGTCCAGGCTCTTTGTTGGCACAGTTCACACATCTCCATAAGCCTAGTGCAAGCTTTATGTTTCTCTTCCCCTCTGTTTTTATGCTTAAATAGAAATCCCATTTTGTGGTGTTTTTATTAGTTTTTATTTGAAGCTGCAGTAGTATTTCATCTAACATTTTTAAGTAAATGATTATGTGGTTTAAACACCACCTCCCTGACTAGCATACTTCAGGATTGGGTATAGCTGTAAAAAATATAGGCAGAGAAACCTGAATAAAAGGAAGTTTATGTCAGCAGCACTTCATGGACATGTCTTGATTCCACTAGGCCAGAGGGAAGCCTGATGAGGTTCAACAAGGGCAAGCATAGGGTCCTGGCCTGGGGAGGAATCACCCCAAGTACCAGCACAGGTTGGGGGTGGCCTGCTGGAGAGCAGCTCTGTGGAGAAAGACCTGTGAGTCTTGGTGGGTGATGAGTTGACCATGAGCCAGCAGGGTGTCCTCATGGCCAGGAGGGACAATGGGATCCTGGGGTGCATCAGGAAAAGTGTGGCCAGCAGGTCGAGGGAGCTGATCCTGCCCTTCTAGTCAGCCCCAGTGAGGGCACATCTAGAGTGCTGTGTCCAGTTCTGGGCTCCTCAGGGCAAGAGACACAAGGAGCTATTGGAAAGGGCCCAGCAGAGGCCACAAAGGGGATGAGGGGTGTGGAGCATCTCTCTAATGAGGAGAGGCTGCAGGAGCTGGGCCTGGTTAGTCCAGAGAAGGCTGAGAGGGGATCTCATTAATGCTTATAAATATCTCAAAGGCAGGTGCCAAGAGCATGGTGCCAGACTCTTTCCAGTGGTACCCAGTGACAGGATGAAGAACAATGTCCATAAACTGAAACACAGGAAGTTCCACCTCAACATGAGAAAGAACTTCTTTACACTGAGGGTGTCAGAGCACTGGAACAGGCTGCCCAGGGAAATCATGGAGTCTCCCTCTCTGGAGACCCTCAAACCCACCTGACGTGTTCCTGTGTCACTGCTCCAGGTGACCCTGCCTTGGCAGTGGGGTTGGACTGGATGATCTCCAGAGGTCCCTTCCAAGCCTAACAATTCCATGATTCTGTGATTTGAATATTTCAGTTTAGTAACATCTCTGCAACGGACAAAAGCACCCTGATACCTGCACTTCTCCCCGTGATGGGTAAAACTGTTGGTTGGATCCAAATTTAGGCAAGGCCCAGGGCTGCCTTGCTGGCTTGTTGTCTTCTGGGTCATACAGCTTTGTTGCAGTGGGGATACTGCAACACGCATATATCAAACCAGGAGTCCCGTGGAAAGGAAATATATATAATGGACAGACAGATTCTTGATAGCTGTTTCAGAGATGTTTATTTCTCCAGCCGCATGGCCAGAGCTCTGCCGAGGAACTGTTCCAGTCACGGGACCAAGGGTCCTTCTGCCCGCGCAGGGAACACAAACCAACCAATGGGAACGAGGCTGAGCAGGGGCAGGGAAACCCCGTGTCTGTGCCCTCAGGGCCCCTCTCCCAGGGCTACACGGCAGGGGAGGGACCCCAACACCTCACCCGTTTTATTTTAATAAAAGGAGAATGAAAACAACTGGATAAACATAACAAGAACAGTTTCAAAACAAAACAAGCCACCCTCCTGAGTCTTTAAATGTCCAAACAGTTCTCTGGAACACCTTAGGGCTGACAGAAGGGAGACAGAATTCTCTGAGCATGCTTTGTGGGGAAACTGAGGCAGGAGAGGGTTTAACTTCTTCCCTCCCCCTTTTTCATCCCCCACTCGGCATTGGAAAGGGATTTTTGGGGAAACAATTGGCAAAAGCATGGTTTTGTGAGGGAAACCATGGATGAAAAAACGGATTGGGAATACACTGGGGGTAATAGGACATAGGGTAAAAGGGAAAGGTGGGATTAGGAAAGGGAAACTGTAGGGGGGGCTTACAATGGAGATACTGTCTAACATGACTACGATTTTTTGCATATATACTGCCTTTTACAGGAACACCATCAGGCCCAGTGACCTGCGATGCTTGTAACCCTTTTCTACCTTGTATAATTTTGAATTGCACCACCTCTCCATCTCCCAAGCTTGGGATGCATTTTTCAGGGTTATTCTTTTTAATAGCAGTTCTATGCACGAATATGTCTTGCTGGTTGTCATACCTTGTTATAAAACCATAATTTTGCTTAACATTATACCATTTTACTATCCCTAAGGTCTTAGTTGCTATGATCTTTTCCTTTTTTCGAGTGGCTGCTGTTTTCTGTCTCGCTGCGTCTTTGCTCTCTCCTTCGGTCGCTCCCGTGTTGGAATTCTCGGGGCTGCTGGTGCCTGCGCGCTCTTCCCGGGGTCGCGTTCGGGGCTGCGCGGGCCGGGCCGGGCCACGCCGCTCAGTTCTCCGTGCGTCGCCTCCTCTGGTCGCAGCTTCGCTGCCGCTGCCGGGCGCTGCACCCACGTCTCGGCCGGGCCCCCGAGCGACGACTCCCCCGCGCTCCGCTCCAGCGCGCGTCTCGGCCGGGCGCGGCTCCGTTCCACCGCCGCCAGCCGCCGCCCGCGTGCCGCCCCTCTCGGTCGGGCGTTCACGGGGCTCGCTCCACCACGCGCTGCACAGGACCGGGCGGGCACCGCCGGGTCCCGCCGCGCCTCGCTCCGCCACCGACACTGCGGCTCGCGTGGCTCCGCCCGCGCGCGGGAACTGCCTCGCTGCTGCTCGCAGAGCGCTCGGTGCACGTGGCCTGGGCCGCACGGTCCCTGCGCCACGCTTCCCTTCGCCAGGACACAGCTGACATTGCTCAACAGTCTCGGTAACTAAATAATATTCACGAAAATATTCTTCCATCGGCATATATTTTGACTCCAGTATTAACTGTGTCCAAACGGTTTTCCAAAAGCCCTTGGTAAGAATTAAATCCCAAGAAACATAGAAAAAGTTCTTAAACAACCATGCCAGGAAGTGTTTCAGTTCTTTTTGAGCTTGAATCAAGCTAAAATTTACAAATCGTTGTTCAAGAATCATTTTAAGTTTAAGATAAATGTCCATATGCGGCTCTGAGAGCCAAGAGTCTTCCCACGGTTCCTCCATAGTTTAGATACGGAATAGCAAAGCAAAACCAAGAAGAGGAATCCAAAGTTTCCAGGGTTTACTCACACAAATCAGTCGCTTAGGGATCGGGGATCGTTCTGCTCTCAAATCTCCACCATTTGTTGCAGTGGGGATACTGCAACACGCATATATCAAACCAGGAGTCCCGTGGAAAGGAAATATATATAATGGACAGACAGATTCTTGATAGCTGTTTCAGAGATGTTTATTTCTCCAGCCGCATGGCCGGAGCTCTGCCCAGGAACTGTTCCAGTCACGGGACCAAGGGTCCTTCTGCCCGCGCAGGGAACACAAACCAACCAATGGGAACGAGGCCGAGCAGGGACAGGGAAACCCCGTGTCTGTGCCCTCAGGGCCCCTCTCCCAGGGCTACACGGCAGGGGAGGGACCCCAACACAGCTTAGTTCAGGACATTGAGTGAAAGTGTCAGTCCTCCCTCAGAAGTGGTGCAGCAAGCTGGGTTTGATGGTGCTGTGCAAGTACAGCCCATAATCTCCACCAATGTCCCCTGCAGCAGTCAAGATACTGGGTGTATTTTAACTCATTTAATTTGGCAGACCAGCATTTCTGTGGATCCACAAAGTGTCTTGAGTTATCAAGGACCTGTTTCACAGGTTTCCAAACACGATTGAGAGCTGTAGAAACATGAATTGCTTAAAAGATACAAATTAATTATTTCATTGAACACTGGCAGTTTTATTTACAAGAAAGAAAAATAACAGAAAAATCATCAGTCTGAGAAGGAATCCAAGGGAGGAACTATCTGTGAGCTCTCACCATCCTTGCCTCCCCCTGTAGCTGTGGCAGCTGTAAACCTGTCTCTCTTGTATTGTATTCTGTCCATGGGGCACGAGGCAAAGGCAGTTTCATTTCTCTAAGTGCCTAAGAGCCTTTCATATGTCCCTTCAGGGTGTCTCTTTTTGCAGTTTTTAGCCATAATATATGGTTGTCTTGGTGGCCATACATGATGGTCATAGAAGGAAGACACAAGCCCTAAAAGAAGACACTGTTAGGAAATCCAGGTCAAAGTTTTGAACTACATTTGCTACAGCAGATGATGCAAACCCTGTGTTTGGATATCATTTAGAAGTAGCCCTAAGTCCAGGTGTATGGGCTTAAGAGATCTGTACATCCTCTTGCACCACATAAATTGAGAGTTCTCTATTCTCTCATGCAAGATTATTTCTGTCTTTTCTACTTTTACCAGGATAATGCTGTTCTCTGTTGACATTTTCCACTATAGCTTGTAACATTACAAGAATATCTGTGAATTTGAATACTGAAACTTTAAAAAGTGCTTATGTTAGTGTCTTTGGACAGCAAAATTACCATGGTTTATTTAAAAGACATCTTTTTCATTTAGAGAAAGATATGATGCAGTAAATGATCTGTAAGGAATTTGTGACAACCCCTCCACCCCAGCAATAGCATCATGAGACAGATTGCTCTGGGCCCCTGCTCACTTCCATGTGAAGCTTTTGGAGCAGTCTGTGCCAAATAAACTTCTTTGAAATGGTCAGAAATCATCCATATGGTAAAACATCACCTCTCCTCTCTTCACCAACAATTCAGCATTTAGGAAAATACTTTGCAAAAAATGTGGAACCATGTGGTCCACGGAAGGGGCCCTCCTGTAGGAAGGGCAGAGCCAGGCTGGCCCAGGTCCCCTGCCCTCCCCAGCTGGGCAGAAAGTATCTGCATGGCAGGAAAGAGCAGGAGCAAAGAGGTAAGAGGGCAGGAGAGATGCTTAATGCCTAAAAGGATCTGTATGAAAGGCAGAGCATAGAGCTCAGTGTCTTCCCCGGGAATACCAGTGCGCTGTGCAGTAACCTCAGGCTAAAAGACAGACCAGTGAACCATAATAGAAAAAAAAAAAGTGTGGACGTTTTTAAGTTAAGCTTTTAAGAATAAATAAATCTGTAGAATGTAACATAAATCAGCTGTGTCTTTCCCCCTCCCTCCCTCCCCCACCCTTAAACACTCGCTAAAGCGATTGGAAACATTTGGGCCTCAGAAAAAAAGGCAAAGCTATAAGTGCTTTTTCTTTCTTTTTTTTGCCAAATCATGCAGAAGATGCTGGCAGCTGCAAAGATTCAATTATACACAATGCAAAAAATAAATTAAAAAAATAATGGCACTTGAAAAAAAATTGCCTCTCCAGAAATTGCGTGGAACAATAAATCTGTTAATTAGCTAATTAATATTCAATTGGGGTCAGTGGGCTTAATAGAACCTTTTTCTGAGACCCAAGAAATTTTCCAATCACAATGTTAAGTCTGCCCACTTTCATTATCATCTAAGCACAGGCAGCCCTTATCAGGCCGCCAGACGCCCGGGAACAATGTGGCACCATTATCATCCCGGCGCAGCGGGTGCGGGTACCACAGTCGGATGTTGCAGGCTGTGAAGTAAAAATGCTTGAGCATTTAGGGTAATTGATATATGGGTTCTGCTGTATTGTTTAGGGCTGTTTGTTTGCTCTAGTGGTATTTAAGGCAGCGGAGCATCAGAAGATTGATTTTCATTGGTTGCCATGTTTTATTTTTTTCCGGCGGAATCGATGACAAGTTGTCAGTGCGGGACCCTGACCAATAGCAGCTGGCAAGCGCTCCCCATGGCATGGGGGCTGCTGTTGGCCAGGCACTCATGGAAGTGCTGGGGCAGTGTGCTCCCCGTGCCTTCTGCCAAATCCTGTCCAGCAGAGACGCTGTGGGAACGCTCCCCTCGGCAGGCGGACATTAAAACCCACATCACTACAAAAAAGGACACGTTTAAAGCTGCCTCGCTATAAAAAAATGACAAAGTGCAAGATCTGTGTTATGAATGGTGGTGGCTGCTTTTATTTACTTTTCCAAGGGGCTGCAGTTTTCTGCTGTAAGGCCTGCTGTCCTTTTCTTCCCTTGATATCAAAATATGGAAGTGGGTCTGATGGCTTTGGGTCTCCCTACTGCCCCCCAGGTTAGGAGAGGGCCGTAGATTACAGCTTTCGGAGTTCACTGGACTGAATACGGTTGTTTATGGTATTCCACAACATTTCATGGAACAGTTTGTGAGTGAAATTACATTTGTTGTTTAGCTGGCAGTAAATCCTCCAGGTTAGCTTGGAAAGGCCACGTAGGTCCAAGCAGTTTGACACAGGCTCCTTAAATCACTGTCCCGGGCCCCTGGCATGGACCATACTACTCTGATGATTAGGTTGTAAATGAAAAATACAGTTGGAGTTCCCTCTACAGAATGGGGACTTGATCTACAGGACCCACCTGCCCTCCACTTCTTCACAGAGCTGCATCTCTGCACGCTGTTGCAAGTGACCAAAGAGGGTAAAAGTAGCCTGGATACTTTGCAGTTTAAGGTTTCTCCAGAACCTTGTCCATCAAGGAGCAATGCTGCTTCCCCCCCCTTGCCATGGGTCCCTCACCAGCCCTACGTTTGTCTTAGAGAGCAGAAAAAGAGGGAAAGAGATTTTTCAGTGGAAGTGTGGAGACTGGGAAATCCTGTTTCTTTCCTCCTGTTTCTCAAAAGGATTCCTCTAACCGATATTCAAGGCAGAGTATTATTACTCCACAGAAAAATTGAGAGTTTTCCAAGTATTTCCCAGGTGGTGTGGCTGTTGGCTATTTGTGTACCTAACCTGAACCTAGAAACTCCTGGTTATGGATGGCTTATCCCCGAATCTGCTGGAAAAGAACATCTCAAGTGATTTCTTGCCAGCAAAGCTATAGGTTAAATGGTTTACAGGTGTGGGTGTTTCATGGTGGCAGCTCCTCTGCCTGGTGCACCCCAAGGAAGTTTTCTCTTGGTGCTGCCAGAAGGATGCAGGTGATTGTTGGACTGTGAGATTTCGGGAGGAGATGGGAAGGTGCCGTACATGGGGGGACACCAAAATCCCTTCCCAGCTGCCAGTAAATGCTTCTACTTTCCCTTCAGTCTTGCTGTGGTTTTTCCACTTAGCTTTTTGAGACCCACTTCACAGTGCTCACAGACTTTATTTCAGGGGCATGGGCTGGGGAGGGGGAAATCAAATTTTTCCTTTCTCCTTCAACTTTCCTGCAAGTCACTGGACTTTCATATTTATTTCCCGGGTAGCCTATGTGCAATTATTCTGATTTGATCCCTCTTGCCACTTCTCTGCTATAGCACACATACCCTAAACCTTAAAAAGAAAATAAAAGCTGTTATTTCCTATTTTCATAAATGAAAAGATGTTTCAAGTATTGGGAGACACTGAAAGAAATTCTGCAGTTTGAAGATACTTCAACTTAACTACTAATTGCAGGGGACCAGTGGGCGTAATTTTGGCACTATATTAGCTTTGCCACTCCATGAATAATTTGCATACAAAATGCTTTATTTTGGCAATCTATTAAAGAGCTATACAGTATTTGTGGCTTATCGCATTCACGCAGGAAGCAGGATCCTTGGCCATCTCGTTAAATTCTGTTGATGCATAACAATTTAAAGCATGGCACAAGCTGGTATGACATTTAAAGATGCCTTCACTTAATTATATTACACAAATATTGGGTTGTTTATCCTTGGGAATAAAGTCTTTTTGAAGTCAAAGTTGGCATGCGTATAAAGGAGTAAATTTTAACTGATCCCTCAAGTGGGCCTCCTAGCTGCAAATTGGGGTTCTTGCATTTTTTAAATTATTTGTGATAAGAAGCATTACACTTTGAATACAGCCACTGCAGTTTGTTTGGTACTCCCTCCCTTCTCCTCGAATGGAAAATACAGACTGTAGCAGTAAATCGGCACATGAAACCAGAGGGGTAACTGTAGGCTGGGGTGAGAAATGGGACAAGCAGTGGTGCTCCTAAGAGTCTGTGGCTGCAAAAAGCAAAAAGTCCTCACTCTGGTCTTCAACAGGAGGAAAAAAATCATGTAAGGGGCTCTATGGACAGTTTGCACAGAAGCAATGGGGAAATAAGGGGAAAAGAAAAATCAATTTTTTTTTTTTTTAATCCCCAGAAGGATAATCAGCATGAAGCAAACACTGGAGTTTAGGTTTCTCTGTAAATAATAAATTGAAAGGCTGCAAATCTAGAGTTCACATTGTTCACTTTAGTTGGCTGTTCACATTTTCTTTATATACATATATATCACATGCAGAAGCTGCAGGGAAGAAGACAGGGAGCAGGCTGGGCAGAGGGCTCTCCAGTACAGTAAAAGGGAGAGATCCCAGCTGAGGAAAAGGAAACCATTCATTTGCCAGTGTTGGGAAGAAGGTGTGATCATTTTGCTCTGTCGATGGTGTTAATAGCAGAGAATTAATCAAATTTTGGCTTGCTGGACAACAAAAGAGAGGAGTGCTGTACAGAGATAAAAACTCTGTACTGGAGCAGGAGCCTTCCTCTGTTTCCCACTCCACTTTGACCAGGAAAAAAAAAGGCAAACCCCCACCAATTACTGAACAACCCTATCTGTCCTTATTCATAAATGAGTGGGATGACCTCGAGGTTATGGACAGACCATCACTTAGAGGGCTGTTGCACATCAGTTTAATGGCTGCCTGACCCTTTCTAGACTTATTTTAGAAGCAGAATGTGGTGGCTTGAAATGACTTTGTTTGTTGGGTTGGGTGATCAGAAACATTCAGTTCACCCAATTCTTGTGTAATGTAGGAAAAATATATGGTATTTCACTCTCACCAAAACCAGCCATAGAGAAGGCAGTCACTAAACACAGCTTAGAGTGCTTGTCTGGGTAATTATAACTAATATTTTTCGCTGCTGGTTTAGTGAGATACTTGCTCTCATAGAAAAATTAGCTTTCTATCCCATTTCCTAGCATACTCATTCTGCTATTTGGAGGAGGTTCAAAAAATGATACATATACATTTATATAAATTTCAATTCTGTACTTTCTCTTAGCCATTGATCTGCTGGCTGCAGCTCTGAGCTGTGGTTCACCCAGGAACTTCTTTGTCCCTAAAGACAAAGTCTCAAAAAGCTGAAAGGAAGGGCTGGTCCTGGTGTGGTGGCCTCATCTCCTCCTTACCTGTCCTTTGCAAAATTGCATTGCTGTGAAAAAGTATCTGGAAAAACACAGAGTCCAGTGGGAATTGGCACCACTGCACTAGAGCTGCCCCTTGTGCTCAAGGAGAAGTTTCGGTCCTCAGTCTATGCTTGGTTTTGATGTGTGTGTCCTTCCTATAATTAATTAACTAATGAGCTGATATGAAGTAATTTTATATATCATGGACTATTGATAAAATCAGTGTTAAGTATATTAGCAATTAGGAAACTAAGAGGATGGTAGGAATCCTTACGTGCAATTAACTACTCGGATTTAAATTACCGTCCTCCCATTATCCTCCGTTTCGATCTATAAACTGTCCCTTACTGAAGATGGATGTGTATGGATGCACTCCTGGAGAAGCTGCACCACATCTTGGACTCTGTGCCAGTGCAGCAGGATGGATCTGTGCTCTGGCACTGCATCCCACACCCCAACCAGCCAGGCAGACAGACTGAGGCGCCGGAATGTCCTCAAACACACAGGACTCCTAAGCCTAAATCCCACTGGGTTTTGGTAAGGTTTAAGAGATCTAGCTTTGCATTTCCAATGACTGAAGCACAGGTGAGCAACTCCCACAGAAGTATTCTTATGGACCAGAGAGGAAAAGTCTGCTTAAAGCAGTGCCTTGTAGCTGTGCAGTCGGGTCTCCTCCTACAACTGCTTCTTACATCAATTAAACAGCACTGAGACCTAGCCTGGTAAACAGCATATTCTTTACTGTTCTATCAAGTGCTGACCTAATATTTTTCTTATGCTTTCTATTTGTTGGGAGATTTGGTTGAATAAGTTCTTGCTTCGTAATAAACATCTCCTGGAGTTAATGGACCAGCAGAGAGGCTGCTGAGCTCCAAGCTGCACCAGCAACGCCAGCGAGTCCCAGGGAATTTTTTGCAGGTGCAGGTACTTGGCAATGCCAGGGTTTGCCAAATGCAAGCAGTAATGACTGGCATAAAAATTTTGGCCAGTGGGTTAGATGAGCTGGGCACGCTGCAAAGCCGTGGCTCGCAGATCTCCTGCTCCCAGCTCAACAGCAGTTCCACCAGAGATCTGTCTGCCATCGGGAGAAGAGCCTTGTTGCCGTAGTTGTAACACGAGCTGTGGCACAATGTGATGGTCTGCTGCGCAGCCTAAGGATGTAACGGGGGAAAGTAAGGAAAACCTGAACCATCACCTCACATACCCATTAGTAACTCTGGGATTTTTGCATTTTATTTCATTTTTTTCCTTATATTTTTTCATGCTGTCATCATTTGTCACTGCTGTGTGAGCCAACAATCCCAGCCAAACAGTCCCTGACAGCCATCCCTACCCCAAAGGCAGGTGTCTGGCCTTCCAGGTTTTCAGTGGCTGTTGTATCAGGCACATCCAGCCTTGGTCCTCATGGGATCAACCAACTACCTCTTCTCCAGGCCTTTTTACATGTGTAACTGTGTGTGTGAGCAGAGCCATGAGCTTCAGAGAGGGCTGTGAGAGTGGCTGGGACCAGAGCTGAAGGGAGCAAGGAGGACAGGCAAGAGGTGCTGGTGGAAGGGCCAGGCAGGGGGACACACATGGGGTGAGTGCCAGCCCACGTGGCTGGACTGATCTTGTGTTCTTCAGGGGCTTTTTAATTTCAGTGCATGATGCCAGATTTGCAGACAGAATTTGGGCCTTTGGGCTAATTTTATTTAATCTTGCAAGATCTCTTGAGAGATTTTAAATGGGAACTCCGTATTAGCTGTCCCTACAGCTGCACATCCAAAGATTATTTAAACTTGAATATTTTCTCAGCCAGTCACTGAAAATCACAAGCTATCACTTCTACCCTCTTTGCCAAGCCCTTGATTCTTCCTTCATCCCTGTGCTGTTGTAGCCCCAGCGCCTCTCTTCGAGGCTGTCTCTTCAGTTTCTGGGAATAGGACTTTCTAAAACAAGCCATACTCGTGGCATTCTTCTTTTCCTCACTTGTGGGAACCATCTGTCAGTAGTAGCAATAGCGGTGTGCCCAGAGGCTTCAACCAAGCTTTAAACACATAAAACATGGACTACAGCTGAAGTCCTGGTAGCAATTGGAAAATTCCAACCAAGCAGAAATGAAAGACAAGAGAGGTTGAATGACTTCAGTAAAGACACCTGGAAAGTAACTGTCCCAGAAATAACAAGTCCCCTGAGACCTTGGTTAATGTTCTGCTCTTGGATCTGCCTGTCCTTTGGTGACTAATCCTACCTGGGGCTGCAGAGGGATGGATGTGCTGTATGGAGCTGGGCTGCACACGTACTGCTCGCATGAGAAGGATGGCATTGAATCGCACCCCAGAGTAAGCTGCACTTGAGCTTGTGTCGGAGGTGCATGTGCCTTCCAAGGTACAGGGCTTTACTTCTGAGAATTACCTTGGGGACAATGGATGACTATGAGCACGCTCTCAGTCTTATTCATCTAGTTTGCTTCCAGCTCCATCAGGTTTTTTGGGGGGTGTGTTCTTCCAGGGTCTGATTGGAGTTTTACAGACAACATTTTCATGCATGTGTGTGCATGAGCAATGTTCTATCCCTGACACTTGGCTGTTTCTCCTACATGACAGGAACCTTCTGTGCTCTTTTTGCTGGTTCTGGTGCCCCACACTCCACAATGAGCTGGCCGGTTTGGTGCTCACTGTTGTTCACAGGTACAGAGTAACACCTCTGAATAACACAGTCTGTGACACCTGTGCTGGCATTGCTTGTAGAAAATGACATTTCGTTCAAGCGCTGAATTAAATCCTGAGTGGATCTAAACCAAGGTGGCTCTACTGATGTGCAGTTTTCAAGTCCTGCCCAGCCATCCTCTTACCCACCAGTGCACAGACACGCCATGATCTTCCTGAGGCTGGTTGAAGCACTGCTTAGTCAGAAATCAGGATGAGTGATAATTTCCTTTTCCCTAATGTGAGGGGTATCAGCTGTAGGACCTGAGCTCCTGTTTGATTAGCTCTTAGTGTCACCCTGTCCTACTCATCTGATGCACAGTTTAATACGTGGAACGTTATATTTAAGAAATTATTATTTAAATACCTTATTTATGCTGTATTTTTCATAAAGTCAAAGTGGTAAATTAAAAGGGATAAATAACAGAGAGATTTGCCGCAACATACATGTAATTTCCTGATGTTTTTATCATACATGTAAGGCAAAGTACCATTACCAGTTACCTCACCATCATCATTAACAATGAGAACTAAAATTTACATATATAAAATGTTATTACGCAATACCTTAACTTCCTTCTTGTATCTTAGTTATGTCCATTATCACAAACTATCACTCCCTCCTACCAGCACCCACCAGTGAAGTGGTGCTCCCACACAGTTTGGGACCTGGTTCAGCACCACCTAGGAGGGATGCAAACAATATAACATTTGTGCCTGCAAGGCTGCAAAGAGCGTGGAGGTGCTGCTGCTGTTCTAACAAATGAGACTGCTGTTGACATGGCTTTCCACAAATTCCTATGATTTGCAAAAGATGATGTTGAGCAGCCAATTATGTTATAATACTGCTGACTACGAAACATGGATCTAATCTGAGTCTCGTTGAGGCTAATGAACATTTTTACACCGACTTCAAAAGGTGCTGTCGGATCAAGCAGCAAATTCTTTTCCTCCAGGGTATTTAAATTTTGCTTGTGTCCCACAAAACCAGAATCTCTCGGGTCTAATGAGCAGTGTGTAACTCTTGCCCTGTTGCAAGTGAAACGTAGGGGCTGGCATGGATGAAACAAGGTGGATCTTTCCTTCTGCCAGCTATTTGACAGTTGCGACAAATTGTCTTCTGCCGTGAGGTCCTACTGGCGACTCGGTCGTTGGTACGGAGGGCAGGGTCAGCAGCATAAACTTTTCAGAGCTTCAAAAAAAGCCCCAACCACAAGGTGTTTCTATAAAGCACATATTTCTGGCCTACTTGAATCCAGCTGTGTGACTTTCAGGTCAGGAAGAGGAATTACAATACAATCTTAGCTAACTTTTGATTCTCCACAAAAGGTCTTAACAAAATTGGATGAGTTTTATATGAATATGTTAGCAGGGTGTAGAATAACTCTTTGCTTGCCTTCTTCTCACTGAACTGGTAGGTAGCCTTTCTAGTGTGAATAGAGGCCTTTTTTTTTTTTTTGTAATGAAAGACATATGAAAATATAATAAGTGAATGGAAAGAGAAGCACAGTAAGTTCTGCATCTTTTCATTTATCTGTTATTTTTAGTAAATCACATGTAATCATAATACAAAATCCTTGAAATATGATGTGACAAAAATCATCAGAAATCAAGCTCAACCTGAAAATTAAGGCATCAGCTCACAGAGTTCCTGAAAGCAAGAATGTATTTTAGACAGTCTAGTTAACATGTTGCAAGCTATTTAGCAATGTAGTTAGCATACCTCTGCATCTGGCGCAGTGCTCTGCTCCTTATTAATTTTCAATACATTGATTCACCTGCTTTATACTTCAGATTTGCCAGGTGCTGCCAAATGTGCTATGGCATTCCCTCGGATCGAATCCAGGGTTTGCTGCCTGCTTGCCTGATGCTGCAACTCTTGCAACACCTGCACTTGCCCCAGTCAGAGCAGATGGGTGTTAGGGGGGCAGTTCAACATCCAGTGTGAAAACGTGAGGTGAAAATTAATGACAGCATATACTATATGTGATAGAAATGAGTTACTGCCCAATTATGGCTCCTGTTTCCATTCAGATGAATTAATGCTTGTTGTGAGCCCTTGGGAATTCAGACACACTTTAAACTTGTAATGAGTGCTATCATTATTGCTTTTGACAGTCATTGAAGTATAATTATCTGATCATCTACTTAAAAAAAAAAAAAATCACAACTTGTTATATATGAGTTTTAAACTGGCAAATTACAGAACAGTCACCCTAGCAGCTCAACCACTCAGCTATTTTCTGTAGTGGCACTGCCATCTCCTGGAAAAACTGAAATTGTGCTTCCAAATTTTTCACCTTGAAAGAAACTTTTCAAGAGCAAGAGAGAGGTTAAGCACAAAAGCCAGCAAGCTCTTAAATTTGATGTTTTAGGTGTGGCTGAGACACCTGGTGTTGGTGTAGAAATGGCTGCACAGCTCTTTGTTATCAGGGGATTTTGCTGAGGAACAAGAAAGGATGTGGTGTGTGGAGAGTTGTGGGCTACTGCTGTCAAAAGGAGATGGTGGGAATGACAAGGTGCTCCAGTGGCTTGGTGTTTCTTTACAAAGCACAACCCTAAACACAAACTGGGTTGCCCACCAAGCAATTTTTCAGGATCACTTAATGCCCCCAGCAATCAGTTACCCAGGAACAGCTGCTTTCTGACCACGGGATTTTATCAGTAAAGAGGTTTCCATCTCAGCCTTCGTCTGAACGGAGAAGGCATCGTAGATTTTTGTCTGCTTTCTTGGCCTCTCCTGAGACACTGACCATCCTACCAGCTTACTAAGCAGTGGTTCTGGCTGTGCTGAAGGATTTCCCCCACCTCCAAACACGCTTCCCATGTTTCTAGGTGCTGGGTTAGTTTTCTTAATCAAATTTTACGTTTGTCCATGCCTTGTTTTCAGGATATATTCAATCAAAACCAAGTAGGTTTTTTTTACTCAAATTCCACTTCCAATTACTGTCCCTCTTCTGGGTAGAAGCTGTGTGTGAGCTATTCATGTTTTATCACCCACGCTCAGCTGTAACAGTGACCCATTACTCCCCCAGCTGCCTCAGCTGGGCCCATTCCCATCTCCACCGTGCTGGAATGCAGGTACATTGGCTGCTCGGCCAGCCAGCCACACAGTGCAGCTCCAGCTGCACAGTTCCTGCTCCCACCACACTCTGTATGCTGCAGGGATGCTGACCTCAGAGACATCCCAAAATTGCACAGCCTTTTGCTAATCCTTTGGATTCAGAGGTTTTTTTCTGCCTATGATGCATGTAAGATATCAGAGCTGCTGCAGAGGAAGTCGCTAGCACTCCGTTGCCCGGCCTGCTCATTTCTCACTGTGCTGTGGTGAATTGCTCTCTGAAATGATCCTGTGGATAACGGGATTTTGGAAAGTGGCAACCACTTTTTTGGCTATGGTCAAACCAAAAGTCATGTCTGGCCTTCCTTTTATTAGAAACACCTGATCTCCTCTACAAGATTTTTACATCGCACTTTGCCATAGACCTTTCTCTTAGACAAGAGCAGTTTTCTTTTAGGCAAGAAAACTTTTCGCGTGGTTTTACAGGACATGTGTGTGCCAAGTTGGTTACTTGGCAGTCTCTTCCTGCAGCTGCACCACTGACAGATGAGGCACATTTGCATGTCTGCACAGAGAAGAGAGGCAACAGACTCATCTCCATCCCTGAATACATCCCTTCCCTTCAGCCAGCAATACTTTTCTCTCATGCTTAGAACAATGTTTGATATTAGTTCCACAATAAGCCTATCTGGAGACCACATCAGCAGCGCAGAGATTTTACCCAAGACAGATTGTGAAACCACCCTGCTTCTGGTTTTCTAAGTATTCAGATAAGCATCTGCCAAGTTTCCTCAGTCACAAGCTACTGTGTGTGTAGCTTCAGCTGGCCTCATAAACAGGGCCAGGAATCCCTACGGCACTTCAAAAATTTATTTCTGAAGAGCTCAGATTTTTCTAGTGAGTCGTTGTGCTCTCAGCTCTTTTGTATTGAGTAGTCAATAACGGCCTCGAAGCAGAAATGCCAACCAGAAGGTTCTTCAGGTCTGGAAAAAACGGCAGTCCACGCTGCTGGCCACCACAGCGCTCCCTTTCCTCACTTCCCACAGCATTTCTGCAGTACTGCCAGGCCCAAAAGTGTGCTTTCTGTCATAGCAGCAGAACCTCCCCACAGTGCCATGTCTGTGTGTCTCAGGTACAGGACACTTACCTGCCAATGCACTGGGATTTTGCCACTAAAGGTGCACTCAAAGGTTCAATAGTGCCTCCATGTTTAATTTCAGCCTGGAATCTTCAAGCTTAGCGATGGCTACCAGGTAATATCCTGATTTCTTGATCCAATGGTTCAGCTTGCACAAAGATATCACCTTGATAAAACAAACTGATGGGAAATGGCACGCTTTTCAATATTCTCAGCATCAACATTTTTCATATGGCAAATGTTTGTCATAAGCTGAAAGCTAAAGTTTGAGACCACTTGCAGTTCTTAGATAAAACTTGAGGCTTTCTTGGTACCTCTGATGCTGTTTTGAATTTATGCACTCATTTTATTATCAACTTTTCCTGGTACCTGTTTTTAATTGAAATGCTTCTTTCAATCAGTGCTAATTTCACTCCAAAATTAATGATTTTTTTGCAGTACATAAGCGACTCTCTTAGCAAAGAGGCTTCTATCAGGTGTTCTACATACAGGTTGTTGCTGAAACATAGTGTTTTGATCATAGCACCATCTCCACGCTCTTTTCCTTCAGTCACTGCTACCTCACATGCCCAACAGGGGCAGATACACATTTATTCACCCTGACCCAAAATGCAGCACAGCATTACCACCTGCTCTTTGTTCATTAGCTGATTGCCTGCCCAAGGGGGCTGCAAGAGGGCTGAGCTCAGCAGGAGCTCTCTGGGCACAAAGAACAGCTTCCCGTGGAAAATGTCTGCGCACAAAGAATGGCTTCCCATGGAAAACGTGATGCTGGTGCTTCTGGTCTGTCAGCTCCATCAGACTCCTGAGGCACAGCAGCTGGGCCCATGGGAGAGGCCCAGAGAGCATTCACAGAGACACAGGCACCGATTTTCTACCACGCTGCCACAGCCATCCTGCAAGGGGGTCTCGCTGTGGCACACACCAGGCTGCAGGGACAAAACCCAAAAGACTCTTCTGGCAATCAGATCATCCCCCAGCTGACACTGAGATCAGTCAAATACAGGTATGTCAAAAGCAGCGGGGTCTCTTTGCACGAGGTGATGATTTGGCCCATGCCTTGTAATCTATCTTTTTTTCTAATCTTTCTTTAGAAAATACTTTGTAGATGCAGATGATGATCCTTCTTAGAAAACAATGATTTGTTCCTCTATAAAATACATGTCTGTCTTTAGTCATAGGAGAACACACCATTGGCAAGTTGAGCCCACAAAACAGCTGACTGATTTTCCTTGAAGGCCTTTCTCTCTTGTCTGGCTTCCAGTAAAGCAAAGGCCCTGAAAGGTGCTGCAGGAGCTTTATAGCAGACATAAATGTTTATGTCGCAGGGATCTGAAGGCAGCAACATGAATCCACTTCTCCACTCTTTCCTGTGCAACTCTTAACTTGTTCTCCTTGGCTTCCCACAGTAAAAGATGCTCCCTCGAGGCAGTGTGGACTCAAAATAATTTTCCCCTTTGAACAGTGGCAGTCCTGCCAGTCGCTCTGCATGGAAAGTGCCTTTACAAGAGCACATTAGGAATGTCGATCCCAATTATAAACCCAGGAGATAATCCAAAGTGTCTGGAGTTCTGCTGATGCCAGTGAGAATTTACATGCACCCCAAGCACGCTGGGGTCCATCCAGGTGTCCCCCAAAGACAGGCGAACTCATTGTACATGACTGCGCCTACAGCCTCAAGCAGAGACAGGCTTTGGGAGGCTGGCACCTTCCCCTGTGCAACATCTTATCTAAGGCACACCGTGCATCACAACCAGCACAATGAACTCTCCCTAAATTATCTGTACCTGAGCCACAATGAAAGCAAGTCAGCATGAAGAACTTTTGTTTCTAAGCAAAGCGGAAGTTTAGCCTGGTGATGGGTAAAACTGCAGTTTAACTGGCCCTAAAGGTGGCTGGCATGTAGTAAAGAGGCCATGTTCTCTGGTTCCTACTGTACTAAATGCATCCTCTAGCTGAAAGAAAACAGTGATTATCAGAAAGTCAATTGTCATTCTGCCTCTTTAGAAAAATTCCCATTAAAGATAAAGCAAATTTTAATTAGATTAAGTATCCAATTACTGTAATTACATTTTTTAAAAATTCGCATCATGAGGATGACCCTTTTTAAAAGGGTTACAAGAATAATTAGTGTATTCATATTAACCAAAATGTATTGGATAATATTTATACCCAGAAGGCAAAGTACATTACACATATTTCACCTTTGGGGAAAGCTTGCAAATGTTTTGGCAGTGGTATGAATATTTATAGGGAAGAGCGTGCTTTAGCAAGATTATATGAGAAAGCATTTATATGCTCACAAATTTTTACCCAAGGGTAAAGTATACATAAAATGTAGTGCAGAGATTATGGATATGCAAAGTACAATTTAAGCGTGGAATTTATATCAGTTTGTTTAATTAATTGGAGCAGAATACTACTCCCCTTACTTATTTATTTTTTTTGCTGGTGACAGAATGGCCACAGAATTCATCTGAGCTTTCTTTCTGCTGATCAATAACACCAGAAAGGTGCCAGGAAAGGGTGCTCCCTCTGCAAGGCATCACCTTGCCCATGGGTTAAAGCGTGCCCTTTAGTGTATTCCTGATCTCCCTGTGCCAGCAATCCCATCTGCTGCTGGATGCTACCTGAACCCCTCACCGCGGAGCTGGAAAGCACGCGGGCAGCTTCCAGTCAGCACTGCTCATTTAGGAGCAAATCCTCCAGCTCTCACTGAGGGCAAGGCTTGAAGAGATGCCAAATAGGTTTGCTCACACACAGAAGACGAGAAACCACATCCTTGCTGCAGGCTGCCCCAGAAGGCACAGAGGATGTGACCCATTTTTGTTGCTGAGGTGCAGCACCAGCTCAGCACGAGGATGGCAGCTGTGCCAGCTCTTGTGCTGGGCACGAAGTTCCTGCTGCGGACCAGGGAGCTCAACACACCACGGAGACCTTCCCAGAGAACTGTGCCTGCCTAGCCTAGCCAGCGATTTTTGCCTGCTCTGCAGCTAATCAACGGCTTTGGGAATTGCCAAGGAATTACATTCTTCCTCAGAAAACAAGCTCTCAGGCTCCTAAGTGGTGCTAGCGTTTACCTACTACTGCAGCATTTGGCCCTTTACTACTAAGATACTCGGCAGTGAGAACGCTTGCAGCATGCACATAAGCACCTCCCTAATTTAGGTGAGAGGAGCTGTGATAGCCCAGCTTTTGACAAGACCTAGACAAATGAGGAAGCTCTTGTGTCATTTATTAGTTTGATTAAGTTAAGGAATTTCTTCCGGATTTACATTTATATCAGAGATTGTTCATTTTTATAGCAATTTATATGTGGCCAGTCAAGAATGAGCAGACAAAAAAAAAGAGAAAAAGACAGGCTTTAAATGATTCGTTCAAGTTCTTTCGCATTAATTTTCTCTTCACTGAATTATCAGCAATCATTCTCGAGCACTCATGCCTTTCCTGTTTTTCAGAACTGCTGAATATTGCTTTACATAATCCAGAGTCTGGTATTCCTTCGGCTATAAACTGTGGCTCATGTAGATCCTTACCTACACATGTGGAAAAGGTTCTGCCTTCTGAAGATGATCCTTCCTTTATAAAAGGTAAAATTTAAAATAAGTTGCAAGTACTTGTGTAAAGGCACAGTTGCTTCAATGCTGATATTGCCAGTGTGGATAGCAGCATGAATGTTGACAATTTCCTCAACTCTCACTGTCATTTGGCTGGGTTTTGAGCTTTCTTGCAAAATAAAATAGCCCAAGAACATCCTTAAGGGAAAAGCATAAAAACAAGGGAAAACCCCACCTCTGATTCATACTGGCTAAATTGCCTTTAAAGCTTTGTCCCACAATAAGGAGAAACTGGGCAAGTCAGTAAGCATGTGATGTGATAGCAGAGAGACAGGCAGGTGGGAAAACACGAGGATTAAATAAATAGGAATAAAATTAAATGAGTGTCTAACATTCCTGTCCAGAAGTTCAAAGTAAGTAATTTGTTGGAGATTTCTATTGATACCTGCTGAATATCTATTACACTGGCTGGAGGATATTTGCTACTGAAGTGTTGTTTCTGAATATTATAAATTGCCAGAGAACAACAACATATCTTTCATGACAGAATGAAGGAATTATTTGGTTGTTAGTGAACTGATGATAGATTTCTGATCAAGGCAGCGCTCCTTTTGATGCCACTACCTGTTAACTTGGCCTCTGGAGGCATCAAGAGCTGCTGACAAGTTTAGGAAAGAGGCTCAGACATCGAAACAACAGCTCTCACAATTCTCATTTCCAGGAACAGTGCAGGGACTCGCAGAAATCTACTGTGAGGAGCCGGAGACCTGATGAATGAGCTATGGGTGAAGGAGCCGTGGCCAACCAGCCAGGTTGGTTTGTAAGGCTTGGTGGGGCCTGACCAAGGACTGCTGTCTCCCCAGGGTCGAGGTGCTCGCTGAGAAGGATTTCTGGAATTGTCTGTCCAGTTCCAGCTGTTCAGAGAGTGGATATCTCTTTTGAAGTCATTTAAGAGCCTGTGGTATTCTGCTGCCGTAGTGGTCTGCAGCGTTAGTCAAAGCGATTCTGCTCTCAGCTCAAGTCTAATTAAGGGTAGCTCTTGCGTAAAGTGAGTTAAATTCAGTAGTCACAGCCCAGACCCCATGGAAAATAGTCTAATTCAACTACAGTAATACAGTGTAATATAAATATAATGGAAATACAAAACCATATAATTTAATTTGACATGACTGGCAGTTTTTTGCTTAAGTCGGTGAAAATGAACAAGTACAAACACTGAACTTCCCTCTTCGATCTTTTATTGTTAGTGTAGAGGGAGCTAGTTTCAGGATGACTTTGCACAGCAGCACCCTAAACAAATGCACTGACAGGATGCATATTTCACACCCTCTGTCGAAACTATACGCACATTTTTAATGTTCTAGATAGTTGGAGTAAATTGAATTAATTTTAAATATGGCCTGGACTATTCCACATCTGTCCCGTGTGCTCAAAGGAATGGGAATTGGGCCAGGGAGAATGGGAACCACATGGCCATGGATGCTCCAAGCTTTGGGCACCCCACACTCACCTGCCCTGTCCTGCCACCACTGCCTCCAGCAGAGACCAGCTGAGACCATGCACAGCAGTGAAAAACAGGGCACAGTGTAGATTTTTTTCTTCTCTTCCCCCAGAAATTTCAAAGTGCTACAAGCAAGGAGGGACCAGAGCCTGGGAAACAGTTATGGGGGACAAGGAAGAATCAACAAATGGCCTCGGCTGGAAGGGATCTTGAAGACCATGATTTTACAAGCACCCTGCCCTGAGTAGTGAGAGGAAAGCTGATGTCTTTACAAAGAATGTGATGGGTGAAGGTACGGTGTTAACGTCTTTGCAATGGGGTTTAATGTCTCTACTGACCCTGGGCAGCAGGTTTGTGGCAGAGCCCGCACAGCTTGGCTCCTGAGACAGACAGGGGTCTGCACAAGCCTGAACTTCTGAGCTTTGGGGTAAAACAGTAGGTTCCAGGGGGATATATGGGGTGGGCGGTGCGGGAAGGCTGTACCTTCCCTGTACCCCAGCCCGTGGGGCAAGGAAGAGGGCACCGCGCGGCCGGGAGTGCAGCATAGAAGGAGGCTGTGCCCTGTGAAACCTGGAGAGAGAAAACCCCGCGGCGTGGGCCCAGTGGACTCTCTCCCCTTATTCGAATAAGGTTGAAGGACTCCTCTGTTTCCTTTTTGGACATAAACCTCTGGCGTTTGTGGATTTTCCTGACAGCTGGGGGCTCGGTCCGGGATCCTTCTGGGACCGCCTGGGTCTGGCCCGCGGCAAGAGGAGCCGGAGGCGCCTTACCCGGTTTAGGTGAGCAGCTCCCTTGGGCGCTGGCCGGCACCGGGCGATTGACTGGGTACCCGAGACTGTCCAGGAGACAGACGAGAGGCGGACCGGGGCGGGCCGTGGAGGGTCCGTAGGAAAGGACAGGGATGCCCAGAGGGGGCAGTGAGGCAAAGCCGAGAAGGGCCTCGGCAAATCTCAGCAGTGAGTGCAACTTCGGGGAGTAAAACGTGGCAGGACGCCCAGGGTGGGCAGCAAAGGAAAGTCGAACAAGGGTCTCGACTAGAGGCGTGGCGATCCCAAAACACCTCCGAAGGGTCCTCTGGGAGGATGTGCAAACCATCTCAACATTGTCCCAGAGGCAGGTAAGGACGGGAACACCCAGCGGGGGCAATAAGAGGCGCCGAGAAAGGCTCTCGGCAACCCACGCCCAGAGCGGGCACTATGGTGTTGGTTTGGGAAAGCGCTGCTTGAAGGGGAGTGTGGAGGAATATGGTTAAGGCAAACAGCAGCCGGAGGCTATGTGATAGGGAAGCTTCGAAATCTGTAGTCTAATACAGGGAGCGGCTTTGGTCTTTTGTATTCCCGGCTTCCAGGAGAGGCAAATACAGGGAGGTGGTGTTCCTACAGCCCCAGCCCTCCCCGGGCCATTATGGGAGCCAGGCTGGAGGGCTCGGGGCCGTGCACTTACTACTCAGGACATTAAGGGGGTTCCTCTGCGGTGAGGAGTGCCGAGGCCAGGTGTGGAAATGCAGGACCGGCAGCACAGGCTGCGGAGCTGCGGGGCAGATGCGGGACCGAGCCGAGGCTGTGGGGCAGCCGGGGCTCCGCGCCGGGCGGTGCCCAACGCCGCCGCCCCCGCGGGCAGGGCCTGCGGAGACCCCCGGCCCCACGAGGCTGCAGCACGGCCCGGCCGCCTGCCCGTCCCTGCGGCACCGGCGGCTGCGCCCGCCCGTCGGCAGCTGCTGCTTTACAGAGCTTGGCGTGCTGGAGAGCGGCCCGGGGCCCTGGACGGGTGTGCTGGGCGGGGAGCATCTAAACACTGCGGCTGGACCGGGAGCGGCTCTGGTGTACGGTGTGTGGTGAGGAGGAGGAAGGAATATCTGGGAAATGCGGATTATATGTGGAAGAATTAGGATCTTCTTTTACCGATTTTGTTTGGGTCACTGGAGAAATGAGTGATTTTGAGCTGTGGGAGAATGAGTATCTACAGGCTGTAGCAGGGGTGGCTAGAGGAAGGGCAGAATAAATCCCGGGATGCACTGGTTAGAAAGATAAGCGTATGTAAGAAGGGATGAGGAAAAGGCAAAGGTGATGGCAGAGGTATTACAGCCCTGGAGGAATAAACTGCAGGGCCCAGGGGGGCTCCCGGGACAGAGGGGACAGGGTTGGCCACAAGGACGTGGCAGAGGCATTCCCTCCTCAGCAGGGGAGAGCCAACCCAGACAGCAGCTGGGAAGGAATCAGTGTGCTATCTGCAGGGCAGAGCGACTCTGGAATCGGGAATGTCTGCAGAAACAACTGGCTGCTCAGGAGGCGGAGGAAGTCCAGAGGATAATGGAGATGGATTGTTAGGGGTGTCAGGGGCTCCCATTATACCAGGGATCCACCACACTGGAGCCCTTGCTAACTTTTAAGGTTGGTCCAGATCAAGAGGAGGTGTGTCTCCTGATAGACACAGGGGCCTCTCGATCCACTTTGAATTTTATCCCTAAGGGGAGAAAATTGTCAAAAATATCTTTGATTATTTAAGGGGTGAATGGAAAGGGGTGAGCAGGTGAGTTTTATTCAACTGCTATTGGTGAATGTGTATGTGTTAATTTGAGTTTTGCCAGTGAAATCAGCTGGTAAAGGAACTGGAGAACTGGAGAAGCCAGCAGCCAAGAATCGCTGCATCTAACAGTTGCCTCCAGCTCACCGTAAGTTTGTTCTGTGAACACCAATGACATGTGCCTCATGCCATGTTACTGGAACAGGGTAATGCTGTTCTGCAGACGTTTGCTGACAGCCCTGGTGTGTCTCCGTTTCCCACACTAACTAATAATGTCTCTGACTGTTAGCAGACCACCGAAGAGGCCTATTCCAGCAGACCAGACCTGAAGGATGTGCCAGCACAAGATCCAGGCTGGGAGCTGTATACAGACAAGAGCAGCTTCCTGTGAGATGGCAAACAGATGACAAGAGCTGCAGTGGTAACCACGGACCAGGTAAATGACACAAATGCTTTGCTATCAGATGTATCACCATAAAAAGCTGAACAGATTGCATCAATGAAAGATCTAGAACTGAGCAAAGTCATCGGGAAGGAAAGAGGATGGCCTGTTCAAGGTAATGGAATTGAACACACTGAACAGATCCGTGCATGCTGCAGAGTATTTGGAAGCCTAGAGAAACAGCCTGTATGCATTGCAAAGTTCAGCAAAACAGGAAAACAACTCCTGAATTAGAGAATCATTCTGCTGATGAAATAGTAAAAGGGGCTGCAGAAAAAGGCGTCTTAACAGTGGTGCCACAGAGGGGAACTGATTTGTTAAGGTTTTCCCCAGGTGTTATCAGAAGGGCCATCAGTTTTCTAGCAGAGGAGCTGAAATCAAAGAAAGTGAATGGACTACTCCAGCAGAGGGACAGATTGTAATCCCACTGCAGCAAGAACACGAAGGCACACAGAGGGGAACAGAGAAGCTTTTGAAACATCTGAAGAAGGTAGTAATAGAAAGAGAAATGACTGATATCGTGCAGTCTGTAAAAAGCAAATGTAAAACCTGCTACAGAAACAAGCCAAACATGAGCAAAAGAGTTGTGTTAGAAATAACAGAGGCAGGCGATTTTCCTGGAGATTATTGGCCAATAGATTCTGCTGAGTTACCAAGCAGAGAAGGAAACAGGCATGTGTTAGTTGGCACCTTTAGTGGACGGTCTGAAGCTTACTCCTGTAACACCAACACAGCAAGGGAGGTGGTGAAAATTTTACTCAGTCATATAATTCCAAAGTTTGGGGTTCCTTTAGGTGGGGGGGGCGGTGGGCTGATGGTACAAGGGACAAAGAGAGTCCACTGGTGAGATAGTCCCTAGTTTCAGAGATGCTCCCCAGGTCAGGGTGACCGAAAAGGCTTCCCCCAGCATGCTTTGCCCTGCTATGTTAATGTGCCCCAGTTCTGCTTCCCTGGTTGGCCCATTGGCCTCCCCGCCCCTTGTTACCTTATATGTCCCTGCCCTAGAAAGTTCTCCACTCCAAGTTCTCCACACTGGCCCTTGCCCCTCGCCACGCCCTCAGAGCTTCCCCATTGGTTCCCATTCCCTAGCCTGCCTTTGTACCGCCCCTGCGCCCTCGGACCATTGGTCCCTGATGCTCTCTCCGCTCCCCTAGATAAGCCTGGGTCCTCCATTGTTCCCTGTCTTCGTCCCTGGAGCACTTCACGAGTGTGGCTGCGTTAAACTCATCCTGTGGAACCCTATATGGAGACCCTTCCTGGCTCTTTACT